>NC_140278.1:17616518-17629018 GCF_964030765.1 Micromesistius poutassou
CTGAAGTCCCTCCACTTTGGTCTTGCTGTATCTCTATGACATAACAAAAAAAGAACACACACTAGGAAGTGTGTGGTGTTCTATGTTGGTACGATGAGGTCCGGTTCTGCCTGACGTGCCGGATCTCGTACGTACACCCGTGGCGTCGGGTTCATTCAGAATGATTGAACGTGTTGAGCACCATCGGTGTGTCAACAGGCACACAAACACAGTAATTGGTACATGACAACGGCCGTAAGCATCACTCTGAGGTCGGCCACATCATGTCCCATGAGGGCATGTTACTTTCCTTCTCATGACCAATACTAAACAAAGGCAATGATTTGCCGTTTATAAATACCTGTTCGGGTAAGGGAGAAAATGAGGAATGGAAAAAAAAACAGAGATAGGCCTAGGACAAATACTAACAAAAAAAAAAAAACTTTTTATTTTCGTTTCCATGAGAGGATTTGTAAACTATTGAATCAGACGATCACTACAGGCTATAAAGCTGAGTTGGTTGGTAGGGTGCAGGTATCCCTCAGTACCATATATAGCTCATGAGCAAGAGGCCGGTTGGCCACAGGATAAACAGGGTTTAGCAGAGGCCTATAGGGCGCTCTGGCAACAGGCCCGGTCCTGGCTGTCATTTTGTATTGTTGGGATAATAGTTATTTACTGGCCGATAGGCTCCCTCTTTAAGTACCGTCATAAAGACTTGCGGTCTGCAACCTGTTGGCTTCTTTATAAAGACACAATAACACCACTACAAAACATGATCTTGTGGTTGACGGGACACGCATCGGGGAACATATCCTAATGTCCCCGATCGAGGAGTTATTCCATCTTTTGTTGAGGGGCTTGGATGGCATGTCAGGAGAAGTCACTCATTGTCATTCTGTGATATGAACATTCTCTTCAAAATGGCCTGTTTGACCAGATCTAATCTGACAACAAGCCGGGCGGCCATCAGATGAGGGAGTTGCGGGAGACCCACGTCTGTTCTCTCCCCAACTGCTGAACTCAACAGATGCCTCGCTTTGATTTGGCTCAAACCTGCTGATCCGTCAAGCTGACAGAGCGTGAAGTTCAGTCTTTAACATTTGAAGGTTATCTCAACTTTCAGTATCAATGGAACCATGGTTCTCCAGGACATGCACATGTCTAAATTAACAGTAATTATGAGAACACAAAATATTATGTATTCATAATACAAGAACTGCATTTTTTGTCTTAGAACCATTAGCAACTTACATCAGATCAATTGAGTGTCAAGTGGATTGAATAGTTTTTTGTTCAGTAAATGTTAATTAAATAAGCTAAAGTAGTTACAGTTATGGAAAATAGGAGACACAGGCAATTATTTAAATAAAGTCATATTTATTTTACAAATTTGAACAATTGTGGTATTGTGGTTATAAACACAAGAAATGATGAGCCTGATATCGAACACACATACGTACGTACACACGCACACGCACGCACACACACACACACACACAGACACATACACACATCTCCATATACAGTATATCTCACTGCCATTTACAGCATAAAAATGTCACGACCAAAATACACAGAATGTTCACAAAGCATTACATCTCCTTCCTTCTTCTAGAAATCCAATTCTTCCATTGAATCAATCTCTCCCAAAGCTTAAGGTATCTCATTTTGTTTAGCCTCACAAAACGAAAAGAGCAGAAGAAGTGGAGTGTGATACGTACGTACGTTATTATGGGTGCTGCTCTGTCTCCCATAACTCACTCTGCGGTGGACACCAGGGGCCTGCTGTGGGCCCCCTGGTCACTAGGAGCCCCAGAGGTCGTTACTTTCTGACCCCCTACTGTATTATACCACAAATGACTGATGCTTTTGTTCATATTCTCATTTTTGTTCAGTTGTGCTTGGCAGTTCGATACTGTAACTGGCAGTAAATACAATTTATTTAACCTTCTATAACCGGATATAATCAATTGTAACAGGCTGTATCATATTGTCTTAGACATTATTTGTTTTGACATATTCGCTTAGACATATTTGTCTTCTTCGGAAAAACAACTTATTCGAAGGAGAGAGGAAGTGATCTAGCTTTATAAACAACTCAACGTAACAACACTGACATTAGTAGAAAAGTATTTGATTGTCTTCACGCAATTCCTGGTGAAGGGAGGGGCGGCGTGCCCATGTATAGAAGTATATCTCTTATTTCTTCACATTTCATTGATTGTTCTTAACGAGAGTGGGAACACCTGTGTACGTGGGCTCAGTAGTCATAACAACCGGAAGTGAGAGAGAGTGGGCGTGAGCAGGTGGACGAGAGAGGCAGGGTTAGGTGAGGGGGACGAGAGAAGAAGAAGAAGAAGAAGAAGAAGAAGAAGAAGGCATACAGTAAGTGAAATATAGAAGAGAAAATAAAAAAGGAAAATTAAATTGGAAAACAGAGACTGGTGTCCCACCCGGACAGCATTTCCAATAGTGCAACTCTCTCTCTTCTGTTATTTCTGTCCCGTGATTGGTTTAGAACCAATTGTTCCAGATGAATCCACCGTCTCTAATCATGATGTCGGGTTAGTTGGAAGCAGCACTTTGTGCTTCTCCCGTACATAGCCGTGTTTGGCAGTTAAAAAACGTGTTGAGTCAGAATGGACTCTTTGAAACCAGACAAGCACCCAAGTGGAAAAAAAACAAACAAATAAAAAAAACATATTTTTTTTAATTCATGGCGTGATGCGTTGAGGCGGTCACACCTCCAACCTGACCCTGGATCAGGTTGAGGCGGTCACACCTCCACCTGACCCTGGATCAGGTTGTGGTGGTCACACCTCCAACCTGACCCTGGATCAGGTTGTGGTGGTCACACCTCCACCTGACCCTGGATCAGGTGACTTCTGAGCTGCTGAGCTGCGGTCACGATCTTCCTCTGATGCCCCAAGAGGTTCACCCCCAGGTTTTGGACGTCTCTAAAAAAGATATAGAAAATGTACAAATTAACCCTTGCAGAAAAGAATGTCGGGGAAATCACCAAAAAGACACAGGGTTAACTGAAACTGTTTCAAAGCACATGACTGAAGGTCGATACATTAGAAAAAACAATTTTGCCAAAGATGCTTTTTTCAATTCTAATTCATCATCTCATTGTACTTTTATTAATTGTATGATTTTTTTTTTACATGATTTTATATTATTATTGTTTAACCACAAAGTAAACTCACTCCATAGTGAGTCTGCTGACTCTGTCTAACGAATCCATGTGTGCCCGTTCAAACTCGTCGTTATATCTGTCCATCCTCAGTGCTGTCAGCCAATCACTGACTGTTGCCACTGATGATAAGTCCGTGGGGGTGGGGCTTAATAGTGGCTGGGAGCAGCTTCTGTTAAACGACGAGAGATCAGCACCAACATGTTAGACATTCCAAAGTAGCATTGTCTGTGTGTAAGGACATCACACACACACACACACACACACACACACACACACACACACACACACACACACACACATAGACAAACACATAAAGACAGACAAACGACATAAAGACAGACGAACGCATGCACAGACACACATTCTCTCTCTCTCCCCCCCCCTCTCTCTCTCTCTCTCTCTCCCTCTCTCTCCCCCCCGCTCTCTCTCGCTCTCTCTCTCCCTCTCTCTCCCCCCTCTCTCTCGCTCTCTCTCCCCCCCTCTCTCCCCCTCTCTCTCTTGCTCTCTCTCCCCACTCTCTCTCTCCCCCCTCTCTCTCCCCCCCTCTCTCTCTCCCCACTCTCTCTCTCTCTCTCTCTCTCGCTCTCTCCCCCCCCTCTCTATCGCTCTCTCTCTCTCTCGCTCTCTCTCTTGCTCTCTCTCCCCACTCTCTTTCTCTCTCTCCCCCCCTCTCTCTCTCCCCACTCTCTCTCTCTCGCTCTCTCTCTCCCCCCCCCCTCTCTCCCTCTCTCTCCCCCTCCCCCTCCCTCTCTCTCCCCCCCCCCTCTCTCTCCCTTTCTCCCCCCCTCTCTCTCTCTCCCCCCCCCTCTCTCCCCCCCTCTCTCTCTCTCCCCCTCCCCCTCCCTCCCTCTCCCCCCCTCTCCCCCCCCTCCCTCACCGTGTGTGCTCTGACTTGAGGGAGGCCGGGTGGCGAATGAGGCGGTCCAGGGAGGACAGCAGGGAGTCGAACCCGGGCCGGTCCCCGCGGTCGGCCTGCCAGCACTGCAGCATGAGGGCGTGCAGCGCCGCGGGGCAGTTGAGCGGAGCGGGGAGACGGTACTGCTCGGCCACCGCCTTCATCACCTGCAGGGGGGGGGGAGATGGAAACACGTTCACAGTTAAAGAGAGAGAGACAGACAATATAGATAGAAAATATGAAAGTGAAACGAAGAAAAAGGGGTCTTCTTAAAACTCAAGGTTTCCAGTGAACAGAGAGTCTTTTAGAGTGTCTCTGGAAGAACATCATGTCTTTGTTTATCCGCCCCAGTCCCTGTCACGGGTCGGATCTATTAGAGGGACTCTCTTTATGGTCCTCCAATCTCCCCTCTCTGCACTCTGCAAATTACTTCTCCTCCTCCCTTTCCCATTATCCTCAGGGGAGCATCCAGGTAGTCAAGTTTGCCTTTTTCCATGAATGTCAGTCTGGCCTTGGCAGAAATTGAATTCCACATATGACGCTAAAGCCCTCCCTTCGCTGTTTCTGAATTCGGTCAGGAGTAAAGCAAACCCAGTCCCCTACAGAATATGCACCAGGCTACCTCTTCATTACTTATTGGCATAGACTCCCCTTAAAGCGTCCCATCAAAAGTCTGTCCCCCCCTTCCCCCCACGCCCCCCCCCACAGCTCACCTCCTGGTTGCTCATGTCCCAGTACGGCCGCTCCCCGTACGACATCACCTCCCACATCAGCACCCCGAAGCTCCAGATGTCACTGGCCGAGCTGAACTTGCGGTGCTGGAAGGCCTCAGGGGCGGTCCAGCGCACAGGGACCTTACTGCCCTGTGTGGGGGAGAGCGGGGGAGAGCGGGGTGAGGGATGGCTCTGAGGTCATCTGGCACCGCATCAGTGGTTCAGATCACATCGGTCTGTTCAGTGTGGTTAAAAGGATGGAAGGATGGATGGATCCTTATGTATTGATAGTATAGATGACATAACTATAAGACATGAAATGAAGTGAGTTAAGAAGCAATGGGAGGAATGAGGTATATAGTGTTGCTAGAGGGTTTACATCGCCTGTAAGGTAAGAAATATGAATATGTGAAATACGCATGTAATGTAAAGATAATAACTATCAAATATTCAATAAACTGTAATATCATTTGTTCATTCAATGTATCCAATGACAATTTTCATTTTGTAGCAATAATATATGCATGATAATATAACATCATCAACCTCATACCCCAAGGTAAGAAACACAACAGAGTATATATATATTTCATAGTAAACATTTAGCGTATCATCATATATTTGACATATGGTGTACGGGAGACGCGGCTGAGCGCGTACCAGCGAGGCGGTGTAGGTGGGCACGTTGTGGTCCAGGCCCCTCATGAGTCGCGACAGCCCAAAGTCGGACACCTTGCACACCAGGTTGGAGTTGACCAGCACGTTCCTGGCGGCCAGGTCGCGGTGCACGAAGTTCCTCTCGGAGAGGTAGCGCATGCCGGCGCCCACCCCCCGCACCATGCCCACCAGCTGGAGCACGCTGAACTGGTCCTCGTTCTCCTGGAGGGGGGGGGGGGGGGGGGGGAGGGGGGGGGTACACGGGGTGCACGGGGAGTCATGTCGGAGGTGTGTGGGATCGCTGACCTTGGGAGTAACCTTCACAGTGTGAGCCTATGTCTGGCCACTCGGGCCGGCATGTTGAAAAAGATTGAAACTATGGTTTCGATCTCGGGATCATTTGAGAAGCACACTCCGAGCAGCCGTCTTGGTATTTACTAAAACAGAAATTCTGCAATCACAAAGAAACCAGTTGTTTGGGCTTAATAAAGTAGTAAGACGGCGGCTTGGAGTGTTAGTGACATCATGTTGAGCCCTCCTATCCGTCTCGGGGAGGAGGGATCACCTCTTCTCTCTGCTCCTTCACAATGATTCCTCCCTGTTGGGGATTTTGGGGAATAGTGCCCCTAGGGCGACATGTACCCAGCCCTAGGTCAGACCAACAGGGGCCCTGTTCAGTGAGCGGCCATCCTGGCCTTAAACCCAGCTTGCATGTGGACCAGAGACGGCCGCTAGAGCAGGGGGAGAGACAGAGGGGATCAGACTCCGCTGATCCCCAGACAGCGGAGCGGAGACCGGCCCCTCACCCTGAGGAAGGTGTCCAGGGGTCCGTTCTCCATGAACTCGGTGATGATCCTCTCGGGCTGGATGCGCGTCACCACCCCCTCCAGCTTCAGCACGTTGGGGTGGTCGAACTGGCCCAGGACCCCCGCCTCGCTCAGGAACATGCCCTTCTCCCGGTCCGTCACCCCCCAGCGCAGGGTCTTCACCGCCACCAGCAGCTCCCGACGGCCCATGGGGCGGTACCGGCCGCGGGACACCTCCCCCAGCTGGGCTGCATGGAGGAGAGCAGGCGGAGTCACTTGGGGGGGACCGCCCACGCCCCCCCCCTCCCCCCCCCTTCTGGGTGAAACACGCGGGGGGGGGGGGCCAGGGCCCGATTGGAACACTAGGGGCCACATGCCTACAAGCTGCTGCCTCGTATTTGAGGCTACAAAATACAAAAATAAACCAGCTTATGATTTTCTTTATAAAATATATCAAAGTCTGCGGCTTCATGACCCCTTTGTCCACTGGGTGGGGTGGTTGGTCCACTTTGATGGAGACAGACTGAAGGGAAACTCGTTGACCCCTATTTCTTTATTATATTCTTTATAACAATGCCAATTTTTGATCGGCAACCATGTAAAATATAAGGCTCCTCATAGCTCCAAAGCAATACCCTATTCTTATTTGATACTATTTAATTGGCTGTGTGTGTGTGTGTGTGTTGAGGATAGTTTCAATGTTTGGCTGTTTAATGGTTCTTACCTGCACCAATGACTTCCTCAATTTTAAGGTGAGTGGCGTCTATCTCTCGGGCAAACTCTTTGACCGCCTCGCTGGGGTCCTCGTAGGTAGACGGGTCCACGTAGTACTTTACTCCACCTTGAAACAGAAACATCCGGAGGATCCAGGAAAACTGTCAACTTCCCACTTTCTTTTCACTGCATGAAAGTAATTCTTACTTAAGAGTATTCTTAGTGGTTGAAAGGGACTACAGACTACATAGATGCAATGCATGAAGATAACTTTCCTCAATTACTGATGGTGATCAATTACTTATCACCATCAGTATAACCTTCAATCAAATGACAAATGATGCATCGCTTAAATTGGGCACAAGAACAGTTGATCCCTTTTGAGAGTTGTATTTACTACATCGTGCTCACCTCTGTTGCTGATGTACCTCTGCAGTCTATCACTGTATGGGCTCTCCCTCCTCTTACTAACAAACAAACAAACAAACAAACAAACAGAAAGCATAGAGGTCAACCCACCGTTATCTAAGCGTATCAAATGAATGCGTATTAGATGGACTGAGCGACCACTCACCTACGGAAAACCAAGACGACCACGATTGCGACCACCACCAATAGGAAGGCTGCCCCGCCCATCACCGAACCAATCAGTAACGGCAGCCGGTTCTGGATCTGGTGTGAGCGCTCTTCTGGTGGCAAGGGTATAAGAGAGACATCGGTGGTGACTATCAACAGCAGCAAAGACATATCAGAGGGGGTGGTCTGATTCAACGGGAAAACTTTCATCAAGATAGAAACCAATGGGCTTTGATTTGTAAAGGTAGCATGCTTGAGCCTTTTTTTCTGGTTTACTTGTGTGAGCCTTTTTTTCTGGTTTCTGGTTTTTCTGGTTTACTTGCGTGACGGTGGGTTCAAGTGCCTACATGTAACGGGTAAGGCCCTAAACACAGAGGTTGAGGCCTGGAGGCCAGTGCACCACTTTGGACCTTCCTTGGTTGACTATCTGCTCTTGCTCACGTTCATTTGTTTTTATGTATTTCAAGTTCAATATAAATCCCTTTCAGTAATTATCAATTTTTCTTTTTTTTCTTGCAGCAATCAAGAAGAATATGGCGTCTTTTGCTACAATAAATCCCTGGATCTGTAGTTTGGACAGGGCTGTGACCTCCTCTCCTTAAAATACCCTGGCTAGCCCAAGGAGTGGCAGTTAAAGCAACACAAACACAGGACCTCTACAGCGCTGTTTATGAGCGTGAGGCTGCGCTCCAGGACGTACCCAGGGCCTGTGTGGTGAAGTATATGGTGTGGCTGTACGGGCCGTAGCCTCTCTCGTTGCGAGCCCGGATCTGGAAGGCGTAGATGGAGCCGGGGATCAGGGCGGGGATGGTGGCCGTGTTGGTCTCGCTGAACACACTGGCCGCGCTGTCCTCGTCCGAACCCTGGGGCGAGAGAGAGAGAGAGAGAGAGAGAGAGAGAGAGAGAGAGAGAGAGAGAGAGAGAGAGAGAGAGAGACAGAGAGAGAGAGAGAGAGAGAGAGGGAGAGACAGAGAGTTGTGGTTGTGGTTGTGTTTCTAGTTATCTTACATCTGGTGCTCAGAGGCGGTCTGCATTGAGATATGAGATGTATTTATTAATCCCAGATGGACATCTGGGCCACACAGCAGAATAAGATGTTGAAAAAGAGAAACATAACAATGGACAAATCTACAAAAAAGGACATAATAAACACAATAGCTTTTGTAGATATGTTTTGTAGATTTTTTAATAATGGGTGCATTTGGTCCCAAATAAACACCTTGTCATATTATCTGAGCTGGTACTAGGCTGTATATAAACTCCTTGTATCTGAGCTGATACCAGGCTGTATATAAACACCTTGTCGTAGTATCTGAGCTGGTACTAGGCTGTATATAAACACCTTGTATCTGAGCTGGTACTAGGCTGTATATAAACGCCTTGTATCTGAGCTGGTACTAGGCTGTATATAAACACCTTGTATCTGAGCTGGTACTAGGCTGTATATAAACGCCTTGTATCTGAGCTGGTACTAGGCTGTATATAAACACCTTGTATCTGAGCTGGTACTAGGCTGTATATAAACGCCTTGTATCTGAGCTGGTACTAGGCTGTATATAAACGCCTTGTATCTGAGCTGGTACTAGGCTGTATATAAACGCCTTGTATCTGAGCTGGTACTAGGCTGTATGTAAACACCTTGTCGTAGTATCTGAGCTGGTACTCCAGGATGTCTCCGTTGGGTCGGTCGGGTTGAGGCCAGGACAGAGTAATAGAATCTGGGGCACGGCTCAGCTGATGCATCATGGGTACCTGGGAGGGAACTATGGTAGACACATATAACAGTGGTGAGGAATACATTACAACTTGCATCCACACTTCTTATTATACATTGCACACAAGGCGCCGGAAGTAAGTGGAAGTTTAGTCGCTCCTTCAACTACTATTCAGTGTTATTATTCAGTGACAATACAGCCACTGACCAGTCAGAGTACATGCTTAGTCACTTAGTGAACAATTTGTTATTTGTATTTTTTGTTCCCTTGCTAACCCTGACCAGGGGGGGGCACCATTGCGGTGTTTGGAACGTAGTTGAACACACGCCACACTAAAGACAGAAAAGGCCGAAAGAGCCGTAATGGACATGGCAATGCAGGGTTTAGTTTCAGTGACTTTATTGGCTTGCATGCACAGGCCGCGGAATCTTCCACACATTCCTTTGAGTTCCTCCAGCCAGAAAGTCCCTGCAGTCCACTTCATATGCCGCCGTTCAACCAACGTTTTCAACAGACAATTTTCGATAGTAACCCTGTTGTCAATTTCAATTTCTTGGCAAATCCAATTATGGGCAAGTCTGTTCTTACTCACTAGTGTCCTAAGAAGACAATGTACAATGTACGATCTATGCACTCCCCACAACCAGCAGCCTCTTGTTTATTTGTATTTTTTTGATCCAGCCTTTTTGGGTGAGCATAATGGGAGCCGACAGAGGATTTTGACCTCGAGCCATCTCATGTCCGGGAAACACCAACGGAAAACACACAGAGAGTCAGGGAGGAGGAAAGATGAAAGAAAGAGCAGGGAGGAAAGAAAGACTGGAAGAAAGACATGGAAGGGGGTAAATAAATCAATATTTATTCATTTATGGATGGAGGGAATAAAGAAACAAGAGAGAAACGTAAGTACAGAATAAATAGAAAGACTGAGGATAAAAGAGAGTGAGGGAAGAAAAGGGAAAAGAGTGAAGGAGAAGGGGAGCAAGGACAGCATTGCATTCTCAATAATATCTGGGTATTAAATATGAACGATATTAAATGGAACTTTGTGTGTGTGCTCACCTGACTGGCTGGTGGTGAAGTTGATGCTGGTGTACCTGGGGGGGAAGGGGCTCAGCACGGAGACCTCGTTCACAGCCTGGACCTGCAGGTCCACAACAACCCCCCCTGCTATTACTGTGGCTCTTCACCTAAACCCTCACAATATGAGGGTTTCGCTGTTATGCTATTTACTTGGAGCTCAATATTAAATAACTTCCCTCCATGAATAAGGCATAGGATATGGTTAAGCAATGGCCGGCTGAATTATACATGTCACTGCTGATGTGGGACTTATGAGGTATTGGAGAATGTCCCTCCCAACTGTTTCAGGAAATGTGTTTTCCTTTTCACGGTTCACCCTCGCATCAAAGCTCTTATTTCTCATGGTATGCCAGGTTTTACATCTCAAACCGTAAATGTATTAGTTTAAAATATGACATTTCTGAGTACAAACACATGACGGACAACCCAATGGACTTCACGAAAAACAAGATCCTCTTCTGGTGGCTGCGTTCAGAGAGGGAGCGGGTAGGGACTGACGGTCTGTAGTGCAGTGGTGTGTGACTGTGAACCGTCCATAGTGTTGACTGTAGACTTCATTCAGCAGATGCTGTGTTAGGTACATGTCGTTAAGGAGCAGATACTTAGCTCTGGGATCAGCCAGACTCACTGTCTTCTTCTAAATCGCTCATTTTTATGAACTTTCTTTTAATGGAGGCTCTGTGGATTGCTTTAACTGTTTTGTTTCATTGTTATTCTGCTTCCGTGTTTTGATGAAGTTTTTGCTCAATATTATCAGGTTTGTTTAATGATGATTATTCAATTCAATGATCATTATTATCACTACAGGTAGACTGCAATCACTGGGGACCCGCCTTGCCTCCATAAGACACAATACACACACACACACACACACAAACACAAGCGACACACACGCATGCGCGCACACACACACAAACACACACGTTTTGGCACACACATACAAGTGAGACACACACATGCGCATGCGCACGCACACCGACACACCAACACACGCACATTCGCAAGAGTCACACACACACACACACACACACACACACACACACACACACAGTCCCAGCCCCACCTGGATGAGGTAGGTGACGCGGGTCAGCAGGTTGTTCAGCGCGACCTTGGTCTGCCGGAGCTTGGTCTGGGTGGGGGCGTAGCTGACGTTCCTCCCCGCACCAGGAGCACGCCGTGGGGCTGGGGAAGTCCGGCGAGGGGCAGATGCGGCACACCACCGCGTACCACACCTCCCCCGCGGCCCCCCATGTCCACGGGGGGGCCGCCACCGCAGGGACACCCCGCCGTCACCAGCTCTCGTACTCCCAGGTGAGGGAGACGGGCGCCGACGGAGGACCTGGTAGGGAGGAGAGAGCGAGAGGGGGAGAGTGTGAGACAGAGCGAGAGAGAGAGAGAGAGAGCGGAGAGAGAGAGAGAGAGAGAGAGAGAGAGACGGAGAGAGAGAGGGAGAGAGAGAGAGGTAGAGAGAGTGAAACAGACAGAGAGAGACACACAGATAGAGAGAAATAGAGGGAAGTGGAGAGTGAGACAGAGAGAGAGAAAGAGAGGTAGAGGGTGAGACAGAGGGGGTAGATGGACAGACAGACAAAGGAAGGGAAGGAGACGGTAATAGAAACGGACAGAAAAAGGGACAAACAGGCATATAATATCTTGTAAGTCTTAAGTAACTTAGACATCTGGGGGGAAAGTACATGACCTATGATTAATGCCATACTGCTGGAAAATGTTAATAGTGGAAATATTCTGCTTTATAAAACAAGCTTAGCTGGTGAAGCAATCTAGCCCAATTGAGTGAAGGGGGTGAAAACAATGTTGACACTGTGTTTCATGCAGTCTACATACACATGCTCCTACAGTGTCTTCTACTTACAATACTTATTATGCATTCCAGGTAAATTCCAAATGAATGGGAAAAGTACCATAAGCATTCCTGAGATAAGCCAACAATAGATATTAATATGCCCTAAAAAGTATTTTAGAGTCAAAGAAGGGGTTAATTTGAGGACCAGGCACAGAAAGACACAGACAGAGCGGGAGAGATGCAGAGGCACAGCAAACCACAGTTAGACACACTCACATGCACACACACGCGCACACACACACACACACACACACACACACAAAAACCACACATACACACACACAAACACACACACA
>NC_140278.1:17634018-17646518 GCF_964030765.1 Micromesistius poutassou
CATAGGTCCTTCATGTCTGTATGCTTTTCATTTTTGCACTTTCCTGTTTCCTGTTAATTATATACATATATATATATATATATAATTACCTGGCAATTTCCTCCCGGAAATGCTCCGCTGATACGGGAGGAAAAATAGCCTTTTAACTACCAGACGCAATAATAGATATATATATATATATCAATATTTCCTGCATTAATAGCCTGCCACTTTGAGTTGGTGCAGGTACATGTCAGCCAGTGTGTTCTACCTGACAGGTGTATGAAGTGGTATTGACTGAACGACGGACCACTGCTCCAATATTGCTTCCTCCAGGTGTGTGTAGGAAGTTGCCAGAGTAAATGAATGAAGTGTTTCAATAGAATCTGATGTAACATTATACATATATCTGCCCGGCACCTATTGCACTCCCAGGGTACACTCCCACTCAAAGCTTCCTGAGGAGGTAGGATTTCACTTGAAACTGAAATCGTGTGAAAGAACACTCGACTTGATTTAACAAAACAATTTAAAACTCACAAATAAATAAGCGAAAAACAATCCAAAGCTGAAAAACAAACGAGTTGTTCCACTTTTGACATTTTCTTTTCTTCACACTCCCCCTCCCCACCCCCCCACCCCCCCCACCCACACACACACATACACACACACACACACACACTTCCCCAGGGCCCCTGTGGAGCGCGGACCCTGACGACATCACAGATAGCCGTCCCTGGAACCGCCTGTTGTTTCCGTTTCTCTGCGCGTTCATTAGTCAATGAACTGATCAACTAAACATAATCCAATGAGCGCCTCAGCGACGTGGTGGGCTGCTCATTCATAGGGGCTCCTTTCATCACCCCCTGTCTGGTCTCTGCTGTGGTACTGACCCGTTAGGTGGGGGGGGGGGGGGGGCGGTGATGGGGCGGGGGTTATTTGTCAGTAAATATCAGTCCGATGCAGACAAACACAAATGGCGGGGGCCAGGGCACAGACATAAAGCAAAAAGGAGCATAAAGACATTTCACAGTTGACTTGTCAGGGCGGGAGGATTAATTGTGTAGAGTTGACCCCCCCCCACCCCCGCATTAGGAGCTTGTTGTGATTAGTAGGAAAGCCATTAATGGTGGAGTGGTGGGAGAGACCTTGGCAATGTTCATCTCTCTGCATTACATTAGACAACTGGTGGTGGTAAGGAAAACTTTGTCTGTGAGGGTGTCTGTGAGAGTGTGTATGTGTATGTGTGTGTGTGTGTGTGTGTGTGTGTACATGCGTACGTGCATGCATGCATGCGTGCATGCGTGTATATGTGTGTCTGTTAGTGTGTGTGTGTGTGTGTGTGTGTGTGTGAGGACACGATGCCATGCAAATCCATAGACACATAACACACAACCGCGTCACTGGATGACATAAAGAGACAGTACTCTGGCAATTACCAAGAGGCAGAGTTATGTACAGTACAGCAATGTAACAATTCATTCCCCGCCAACGCTGCCTGGAGTATCTTTAGTCTGGGTCCATTCCTTGAGTCATTAACTTGCAACCACTTATCTTTCACCCTCATTCCGTCTCTCCCTCTCTCCCTCTCTTTCCTCTCCACTCCCCCCCTTTCCCCCTGCGGTTTCTGTCACTCGTTCACAGACGACTGGCCATTACATCTCTATGACCTAAATGTGTCACATCCTTCCCACAATTCCTCTCTCGCTCTCTCTCTTTTGCTCTCCCCCTCTCTCTCTATGGCTTGCTCTCTCCCTGCCTCCTCCCCCTCTTCCCATACATCCCTGTTCGGTCCTCTGGCACTGTTCTGTAGAAACTGTAATGTTTGTCCTCCCCAACTCTCCCTTCTGATACTAGTGAACTCCCCGACACGCATTGCAAAGCGGACTTTTATAGCGTCTAAATTTTAATGATATGCGAGTGTGTGTGTTTCTTTGTGTGTGTGGTGTCTCCCATGACTGCAATCAGTGGTAAAACCTGAACACACACACACACACACACACATGAAACCGCAAACACACACAAGCTCTTAAAATAGCAAACAGCTCCAATATGGTTTCTCCCTCTGCCCCCTCCCCCCTTGGCCCCCCCATGTCAGAACTGCTGGGGATCAGAGTGACAGCAGCTCTTCTGCGATGGTGACTCAGGGGGGGGGGAGAGCACGATGGGGGCTGACAAGCTGGCAAGGTGGGCGAACATACAAGCTCCCGGGTCGGGAACCCGCCATGGTTTTCATAGTGTCGCTGTAACATGGGGTACGACCATTTGACACGATCTGATCCATAACTGTGCGGTTGAAACCCTGGTCTGTGAGTCTGGATGTACCTAGGCAGGCGGAGCCGTTGACGTTGGGCTCGTATCCCTGGTCGCAGATGCACCCTCCCACGGGCACCATCCACTCCCCCTCCGCGTTGCAGTGCATGCGGGGGGCGGTGCCCGTCTGCGGTTGGCTGTGCAGCACGCAGGTCCCGCCCACGGGCACCAGGGCGGTCGGCTCCGCCCCCGACGGCGTGGCCGGGTAGGACGCAAGATAGCGGTTGGTGGCCGGGCAGCGGCGGTAGAATATGGACACGCCCATCAGGGAGACGCAGGCGCCGCTGTCGACGACAGCCAAGACGAACCTGAAAGGACGACCACCAGAGAGTTAGCATTAGAGTTAGCCTAGAGCGTTAAGATGGAGGGTTAGTACAGAGCAATAACATACAGAGTTAACATGAAGAGTTAACATAGAGAGACAGCATAGAGGGTTAACATAGAGCGTTAACATGAAGAGTTAACATAGAGAGATAGCATAGAGAGTGGAGTTGTAATGGTTCCCATCAGAAAATGTTAACCGTGCATAGATTTAAAATATGGTTCGGCAGAATAAAAAAAAGGTGCCGGATTTTAACAAATTTTGGAGTCACAGTGATGTAATTATTATGAAACAGTGAGAGGGTATTTTAGTGGGACTTAATTACATGTTTTTGTTTGACTGAAGCCAGTGGGGGCTAAACGTTACCATTGTTTCTATCTTACTAACTCTCCCTACAGCCTAGACTGGGTAGCCCCGCCCGTTCTGCCGGCGATTTGAGTTCGCCCTGCAGAAGGGTCTGGAGAAGAGCAATACATTTCTTTCTAGTTTCGATACGTTTTTGCGGGTGCCAATCACCAAGCTGGCTTTTCCCCCTTGCTCGCTATTGGCTGGTTTAACACAATGACAACAGGGAAGCGACGGCAAGCAGCCAATTGTGTACAAAGTAAATTTAACTCCACCGGTTGATCACGCCTCTTGTGCTGAAGAAAATGACAGCAGCTTCCCCAGACCAACGTGCAATCTACGATTGAGCTTGGTCTGGCAATAGCGAGGCTACCTACAGCCTACAGCCAAAAAATATCAACCAACTCAGATACAAGGAAATTATTAAAGGTTTGGGCGTGGCATTAAAGGACATTTCAACACACGGTTATGATTAATGCTCTTTAAGCCCATTGGTAAAGTTTGTTTTTTACTTATAGATTCATCCAAACTTTTAAAGGTGTAGGATGTGTAGAATGTTTACATGCATAAATCACGCAAATAGGCCACAAACAGGTTGTTATTGAACTTCAAAAGCCAAACCTTCCCAGGCTCTCTCTCTCTCTCTCTCACTCTGCGTAGAACAGCCTGTAGGCTGAATTCTGTTTTATTTGTAGTGGCCGGTTTTACCAGAAGAAGGGAAGGAATGTACGAAGGTAAGGTACAAGCTCAGATGATGGAAAAGTGTGTTTTTTCATAACTTTTACATTTGTACATTTGAAGTACATTATATCCACTCATGCATCTCCCAGGAATTCATGATGCCTACACCTTTAAAGGAGAGACATACAATAGTACAAAAATATTCTCTTTCATGTTACGTCAGACATTCATAGAGCAAAGAACAAAGAACAGAGCCTTTGATGCCAGTGTGCCTACCCTGAGTTTTAAAAGATTTTGCAAATACATATATATATATATATATATATATATATATATATATATATATATATATAAATACTGAACAGAACCAGAAACCTTGACCACCGACTGTGAATCGAACCACGTCTCACCTGAACCGTTACACCCCTCATAGACTTAGCATAGAAAGTTAGCATAGTGAGCTAACATAGCGAGTTAGCATACAGAGTTATCATAGTGAGCCAGCATAGAGAGTTATCATAGTGAGCCAGCATAGAGAGTTATCATAGTGAGCCAGCATAGAGTTATCATAGTGAGCCAGCATAGAGTTAACATGGAGAGTTAACACCGTGAGTGAGCAGAGAGTTAGCATAGAGTTAAGGGTCCCATGATATGCCACCAGGTGTGGTGTGATTAGCCGTTACAAGCTGTTTTGAAAATCAGACATCACAGGTGGGCATGTCCATCTAGATGTGTGCTGCATAGATCAGTCTACCAGCCTGCCCAGTGGACTGTAGCAAACGTTGCTCATCCATCCGTCACACATCTAGGTGGACACGCCCACCTGTGATGTCATAAGACAGATTTCCAAAACGGCTTGTAACGGCTAATCTAATGTCATGGGACCCTTAACATAAGATAATCAGCATAGAGACTAAGCCTAGAGAGAACCTCTCTATGCTATAGCCTTAAAAAAAGAATGACAACCATGGGCAGTTAGGCGATGGTTACCCGTTGCGCGTTAGCGGGGCGAAGCTGCGCGTCTTTATGTTGATCCGCTGGTAGCGGTTGGGCTGGTACTGGTGAGGGGAGCTCGGCTCCACCTTGGAGAAGCTCTTGTCCGCCGCGATGGTGTCCACCTTCACCCAGCCCTCCCTGCTCTCCTTCTCCCCACTGGAGGGCTGGTGGAGAGGGTGTGTGGGTGGTGAGAGCAGGCGGGGGAGGACAGAGTGGACAGCAGATGAGTACCGCAATGATGGGGGGGGGGGGGGGGGGGGAGGGGGGCGGCGGGGTGGATGGATGGAGGAGAAGAGAGGCGGAGGATAATGAATGGCCGACAGCGAACGAAATGACGTGAGGAGAATGTGCACAGAGAGGAAGGGGGAAATGGAGAACATGGTTGTTAAAGGAGTAGTGGGCTGCACATCTACAGACTTATGAATTATTCATGGTCAAATACACAACGGGAAGAATGATACGAATGTATCACCAACAAAAATAATGATTGCATTTGTTTTGTTTTTTGTTATGTTTACGTAACGCGACCTAGCATTATGTGTCAGTGGTTTACATTAAATGAGTCCCATTAAGACGACTCCACCAATGCTCCGCTCTCTCCCCCTGCGTGAGTCGGCAAGTCTTCCCTCATCAGGCTTTCATTTGCATGTTTAAAGAGTGTCTCTCCATCCCCAAGGAGGAACGCATTCCTGTACCCATGCTGCCTCTCTCATTCCGTGACTGTAACACCACATGGAAACTCACGCCACAAGGCCTCCTTTGCACAATCTCCTATCTCTGAGGCACGAAAACACACAAACAACCAAACCCGACGACTTGCAAAGTGCACTCGCCGTCGGTGACCGTTAAGTTTGAGGCTAGGCTAACTTGGAAATGTGCCAGGGCTGATTTTCCGCTGAAGTTTCTGTCAGAGGAAATATAATTGCTGTGACGGAGTGAGAGTAAACGTCCTACCACACTGACTTATGGGTATATTTTGTAAAGCAAAACAACAGCCTCTCAACAGCTGTTTCACAACACTGATCCTGCCATCGCGGCAGCCATGACAGCTGATGTTGGCAGGCCTGGCTGTAATAATGATGGTAATTATAACTTCTCGAAGGAAATGGGATGATGAGCCGCCCTTTTTTGTTTGGGTATATCGTGACAAATCTGTAATTGACATTTCCCATTCATAAAATGCTCCCCCGTAATCTCGCTTGTGGACCCTGAGGCGAAGTTTCCATAAACACACACACACACACACACACACGCACACCCACACACACGCACACCCACACACACACACACACACACAGTTAGTGTCAACAGTTGCCTTTAATTTCAGATTCACCCAAGGTTGTTTGAGATGGTCTCATTTCATTTGAAATATTAACATGATCTATGTGTTTATTAGCCTATTACAGGATGTGTAGGTTATGTATGTTATTTGAGATATCCTCTCACCTTCGTTGGTCTGAACTAGGCAGTTATAATCAATGTGTTTCATTATTTGACAATCAAACCAATTAATTGTTTTGCAGCCTAGAGGGGGGGTATAGTAATAATGTAGTGGTTTTGTAATATTATATTATACATCCTGGACTCGTTTCATGTCCTCTTTCCTTCCTACCTCGGCTGCCCATGTTCTCTCCAGCTCCCTCTGGGAGTCCGCCTGTTTGTAGTAGAGGGTCAGCGTCTCGCGACAGGTGGGCGACGGCGAGCGCAGGCTGGCACAGTCACGCACGGAGAAGCGCAACGTGACGAACACCCGCGGCGCCGAGTCCCGGAACAGGAAGGGTGTGGCCAGCCAGTTGTCTTGGAGACGGGGGTTCTGGTTGACGTTACACACTTCGAAGGTCCGGATGAGTTTCCCTCGGTCGTCCAGAACGCTCACCTCGTCCCACTGGTAGCAGAGAACGTTGTTTTGACACTATGTTAATACATCTTTGTGAAACAGAAACACCATGTTTACAGGCAATCACGAGCTGTTGGGTGTTTACAGAAAAAATGTTTACAGTTTTTCTAGAACGAAATCAATAAAACATGTAGGCACCAAGGTCGGGTGTTTTTTCAAAATCCACGCTAAAGATAACAATGGCTAGCATACAAACTAAATAAAGTGAAGCCAACAAAAATGTCATTATTCATCTATGTTATTTTTCCTTGACATTTTTGTTGGCGTCACTTTGTTTTGTATCAATGCTAGCCATTCTCTTTGAACACAAAACGACCTATTCAAGTATTATCATGAGGTATAGGCTGTACATATAAGCCTAGTGTAAGAAAGCATTTTATACATTTACAACAGATCCAGGTCATCTCCCCTATGTAACAAACACTGGATACACTGGTATAAACAAATCAATTATATGTTCACTGTTGTAAACTAAACCATTTGACCATTTGAATTAATGTTGCTTGAAATATGTTGCATTGTCACAATCCAAAAAATCCAAGAAATATAAACAAAATGCCTACAATATTGAAAGTCTAAGACGTAGGATACATGATTAATGGATAGCTTAACAAAATCTCCGCTTTTTTTTTCTCTCAGATTGATGCTCTTTCTTTCAACACAAGCTAAAGGCGCGTTACGTGAGATGCTAATCGGAGCCGCGCAGCCCTGCGGACATAAAACCCTGACTGGGAGCCGTGTCAGACGAGTCAAAATGTAAATGTGAGTGTCAGGGGTTTTGGTTTCAGCCAATTATTCAGCGCGGCGCCTCTGAGGATGAAAAGACAGAGCTGTGAAGCCGGTGTGGCCGTGAGTGACAAGCGGAGCGTTTGCTGTTGTAATACAGAGGAATTATGTATTAGGCCTCATCATCATTATGCTCTCTGCAACAATAGAGGCAGCACAAAGCACGTCCCCCTCGCACTGAGACTCTGGGCAGGTGTGTGTGGGGTGTTGCTGTGAGGTGTGTATCTATGCACACACACAGATGTGTGTGTGTGCTTACTTGTGTGAGTAAATGTGTGTGTGTGTGTGTGTGTGTGTGTGTTTGCCTACATGTCTGAGTCCATTTGTGTCTGCTTGTCCCCTCACGTCTTCCTTGTAGACAATAACACCCCTACCGTCTCCTCATAAAGGTGTGTGTCATCCCTCATGACTTCATTCACATCTTATCCTGCTTTTGGGACGATGCCAATACAAGGTCTGCTCCCTCTCTACAGAGACCAGAGTCAGAGGCCTGCTGAGGGCCCCTGCCCCACGCCCAGAGCCCCCAGACCCCTCTCTCTCTCTCTCTGCTGGGCCATACATCAGGGGAGACCAGGAGGGGGGAGGCAGAGTAAAGGGAGGGAGCCAGGGCATGGGGGAGTGTGTGTTGTATGTGTGTGAGCTTGGGGGTGGGGGGGGCTGGGGGGGGGTGGGTGTGGGAGATGAAGAGGAAGCAGATGGTGAGAGGAACGCAGCATAGGGGTCGAGGGAGAGAGACGGAATGGAGACGCGCATGTCGTGCATACTTATTAGTTATGACTTATAACCTATAAGTGTGTGCGTATAAATTTGTGTGTGTATAAATGTCTGTGTGAAAGGGAGGGGGGGGAGAGAGAGAGAGAGAGAGAGAGAGGAGGAGGTGGGGCGGGGAGGGATTGGGGGGGGGTTGGAGCTCAGGGCGAGGTGGCACCTATAAAAGCCTGACTAGTTTGGGAGAGTTTCGAGCAACCCCTGAGTGCTGCTCCTGGCATGAGGCGTCGCGTGCTTCAGACTGCTGTACCTCAGCGCAGAACACACTCACACACTCCCTGCTCCCATTCCTCCATGTTAGGAACAAAATGGACAGATTGGGGAGGAGGGAGGGGAGGAGGGAGAGCTGGATGAAGCGATAGAGGAGAGAGAGAGAGAGGAGAGAGAGAGAGAGAGAGAGAGAGAGAGGGAGAGAGACTTATCGTGGTGATTTAATTTGAACTGAAATCCCAGAGAGCGACGCAATCTCGCTCCAGTGGCAAAGGACATGAAGGGGCACGGCCCCCGGAACACAGCCAGCCCACACACACACGCACACACACACGCACGCACACACACACGCACGCACGCACACACACATACACACATGCATTTAGACACACACGCACATACACAGATGTATGTACTCACACTCAAAAACCCAAACATACACACACACACACGCATACACACCAAATACACGCATAAAGACGGACGCAAAGCCTAACTTCGATGCGTAAATGCGCTTCATGCACACTGGTCCGCACAAAACACACACACAGAGAGACTGAAACAAAAGGAGAAGACGAGAGAGAGGGAAACCAAACAATTGGAGGAACGAGGAGGAGGTTTCCTAGACGATGTCAGGGCTCGTGAGAAAGGGAGGGGGGCGGGGCGGGGTGGGGTGGGGTGGGGTGGGGGGAGGGACAGGTAGATGGGAGCAGATATGGTGAATGAATAGAAGAATGAGAGCATGGCTGCTGCGTCTGCGTCTGCCAGCGAGGAGACAAGGGAAGGTCACACGCAGCCGAGGAGACAGGGACGGTCACAAGGAGCCGGGATTAGTTAGAGGGGCAAGCAGTAGCAGCCCCAGCAGCAGCCCTGTTTGAAGCCACAGCCTGGTGGTGTGTTAGTCAGAGGAGAGGAGGAGACGGGGGGGGGGAGTGGGTGAGGAAGGAGCAGGGACCCAACAAGGAGCAGCCAAGACGGCAGGAAAAAATAAATATCCACAGAGCCTCCAGCCAACCACAAGAACAAACGATGAAGGAGGGTTAAAGAATCTCTGTCTCTCTGTTGCGCTCTCTTTCTCTCGCTCTGTCTCTCTCTCTCCCTCTATCTCTCTCTCTCTCTCTCTCTCTCTCTGTCTCTCTCTGTATTGCTCTCTTACTCTCTCTCTTGCGGTCTCTCTCTCTCTCTCTCTCTTGCTCTCTTGGCCTCTCTCTCTCTGTCTCTCTATCTCTCTGTCTCTCTCTCTCTCTTTCTCTCTCTCTCTCTCTCTCTATGTCGGTTGGACTCGGCCCTCCCATGGCTTGCTGCCCCCGGGTCAAGTCACCATACCTCCTACTCAGAAAGCCTTTTCATCTATGAAACATGAAATAGTGCATGCACAACGCGTACAGAGACCGAAGCCCCCCCAGCCACCCCCAACCCACACACACACACACACACACACACACACACACACACACACACACACACACACACAAACTAGCCAGCTGGCCGTATGTGGAGCTGTCCTAACGAACAACAACCCTGACCTTTACTAATTACAGAGGACGTTTAAGGCAGCTATCTGCAGACCTTCCCTGGAGTAGATAGCGTAGCACAATGCTAGCTGATACATCTACTTTACCGTCGGCTGACAGATGTGGCGGATAGGAAAGTGTGTCAGCGTGCGTGTGCATGTGCATGTGTTATGTCCCCTTTTCAGCTCACACGCATGATTAAAAATAGACAGGGATGTCTTTCGACGTATTTACGGGCAATTAGTAAGAGTAGAACGCCGTGGTTTCTCCCCTTAGTCAGCTGTGATCTGTGCCATGCTCCAAGTGATTTTATTATGGGCCCCTATTTCTGTTCACACTATTAAAACGTCCACATATATAGCATGTTGTAGCTCTACCTAGTTTGCGTTCCTTTCTTCATAATGTACTCCAGCAGTCACTGGAAACATGTGGTCCTTGGTTTGTTTAGTTCTCAGTGCCAGCGTCTTTACATCATGCCGTTCCATGCAGCCTACAGATGTATGTGCTGTGAGTATCCCCGGCCAGCCCGGTCAGTGCCAGCCCGGTGACAGTGTGGATAAAGTTGGTAATATAGAGACGTGGG
Source organism: Micromesistius poutassou (assembly GCF_964030765.1). Taxonomy (NCBI): domain Eukaryota; kingdom Metazoa; phylum Chordata; class Actinopteri; order Gadiformes; family Gadidae; genus Micromesistius; species Micromesistius poutassou. Next base: position 17,644,413 of record NC_140278.1, read on the forward strand.
CGTGTCCCCGCCGCATTAGGGCCCAGCCTTTCACAGATGAATGATTTTAACTGACCCAAGATTTGACCCAAGTCTAGTCACGCAAACACATGCACACACATTTGCGCATGCTTAACCACGCACACACATGCCCCTCCCCCCCACCTCCCACACACACACACACACACACACACACATACCCTTGCTGACATGCACACACACACACACACACACACACACACACACACACACACACACACACGCTGACATGCACACACACACACACATACACACACACACACACACACACACACACAGACACACACACAAACACAGTCAGTATATGTCGACACTCATTTTAGTATCATAACATGGAATTCCACCTATGCGATCGTATCTGTCTGGCCGTTTGGTTCACATGGGGCGTGTTAACATGTTAACATGGTGATAGTGTGTGTGTGCAGGCCTCACCCCTGTGTCTGGGTAGGTGGTCCAGCCCAGCTCTGAGGTAGACTCTGTGGTATCCAGCAGCATCACTACAGGGGAAGGAAAGAGAGAGAGAGAGAGGGGTTGTTCATTGAATACAAAGAGAAGAGAGACTGCATTGTAAATATAACACCACACTGCATAGTTCCGTGACTCCACCACAAAGCAAAGTTTCCACTTAGCTGAGGCTTCAGATGATCCACAAAACTCAAAGCCTCTCATAAATCTCAACACCAAGCTATGTGAACCAGAATATGAATTATGGATACCAATGTCAGGGATTGATCAATATCCATGTAGTATTCTCTATAGGGTCTACTCTGGGGATTGTAGTCGTGAACCTTTTATTTCTAGCAGTGCACAATATTCTTAGCCTGGAAATCCAGACCCACATCTAGAAAGCTGTAGGGTTTGGCAACGAATAATGAAAATGGCCTAACTCGAGGGGCGGCACCAAGCATGCATTTGAAAATATCACTGCACGCAATTGGATAACACTACGACCAATCAGAAGAATACAAGGGGTGACGTATCCAGACCAGCGGAGCCATCCAATAGATAAGACTTGCCGTATCCGTTCGGTAAAACAGCAACGCTTTTGGCCCGCCTATATCAGATACACCGATGTGATTGGTTAATGTTCTGGGCCAGGGGAATCGGGGAGTGAGTATATTGCTCGTTCCCAGAGTGACTCGCTGAGCAAATTCAAATTGTGCTCTCGCGAGAACCCTGGATTTCCAGGTTACGATATTCTTAGAATATAGAAAATAAAGCCTTGTATTTACAGTCGATGGATTTACAGCTTCACTGGCTTCCTAATCTCTTCGCTTCAAGTGCATTAAAACAAATACAGACAGCCTACACTTATACACATTTCCGCCTTTGCCTCTGCGTGTTTTCCCACTCACACCGTTGGTCCTTTGAAAAAAGACCAAAGAGAAAAGAAGATCTCGGAAGAAAGGAAAGGACACTGACGACGTCTTTGTAACTTTCCCGCTGCATGACAACTTTTAGACCCACTGCAGCTGCAGATCAAGAACTCTCCATCAGTGTTCTGCCAACCACATCCTTTTATTCAGGCTTAACGTGTGCTAAGTACAGTGGCGGATTGAAGCCAGTGATTAAAGACTCACACAAAGTTAGCCGAGCTTGGAGGACACACAAAGGGCCGACACACTGGGGTCTCAGGGCAGCATGAATAGGGTTAATATGGAAAACACACACTGTCTGGTTTCATCAGGCACAATGCTAATCAGCTAACCCCGTTAGGAAGCTCTCTCACACGCAACCATATGCACACACACACACACACACACCCGTAAGCATACAGGCATACAGGCACAAAGACACACATATGCACGGACACACACAAACACAGACACATGAAAACGGACACACACAAAGACAAACACAAATACACACACACACACACACACACACACACATATGCACACAGATGCACATATTTGCATAAACACACATTCAGGCAAGCACACCAAAACACACACACACACACACACACACACACACACACACACACACACACACGCACACTCAAACACAGACAAAAACCGCATGAGTAAATATCCTAGAGGAGTCCTCGAGCATATTTGAAAACGTTTGGTTTGTTTGGTTTTTATT
>NC_140278.1:17651518-17652731 GCF_964030765.1 Micromesistius poutassou
TGAGCCAGGCGGCCTCTCGTGCCGGGACACGTCAGCCACATCGGTATCACACCTTCTCTCTTTCAGTGGCCCTGAAAAGACAGCTTATAACACCCGGGAGCAGGTCGCTGATATCTGCCTAATTGAGGCGCTGAGTCGTGACAACGGGGCAACAAAGGCAAGAACCGTGGAAAGTCAAATAAAACCCAATTACAATTTAATACGTGGCTTATGGTGCTAATGGTAGCATGACGCTGATAAACTAGCTGTAGCCCAGCCTGGTCTCCAGCCATATAAATAAAGAAGAGTCATTATGTATTGGTTAATGGATGTGCCTGTCTAATTTAACCCCACATTGGACTAGGCTATGCATGATTGAAGTGTAAGTAATGTATGACCAAGTTATTTATACGGCAATGGCATGTATTTCTTGAACACCGCACACGCACACACACACATGCACGCACACGCGCACACACACACACACACACACACACACATGCACACACAAAAACATGTATCAGGCTGTCCATGTGAATTACTCTAATAGCACATGGACATCAGGGATATCACCAGGGTCATCACCCCCCCCCCCCACCCCACCCCCCCCCCCCCCCGGGAACCACCATCATCATCATCATCATCATCATCATCATCATCATCCTCATCAACCCAGATTCAATGATTCAGACAGAGGCCATGTGTGACATCATCATCACCCAAGAACTACAATGCATGTGGGTGTAACGTTACACATACACGACACGTACACGTTCGACTGGTTGTCCTGTGAAAGTGATAAACGATACGTCCCCAATTTGATTCACACGCTGCCAGACGGCCACACAGCACACACACACACACACACACACACACAGGGATGCTTATCTCTGGTGTTCTCTTGAGTGACACATAGCCAGCAGAGTCCAGGCTTTATGTAACCGTAGGCTTAGCGAATGACACACAAAGCACCGCTGGAAGTCTGTAAATATGAGACGTATCGGATCACAAAGGGAGAGGGAAAGAGGCATGTCATGCATTCATATCCGTATCATCACAGCATTCTCTAACGTGACCCATCTAGATAACTCCTTCTCATTTTGTTATTGTCTGGTATTACATCGACTTGTTCGAGCTATTGGGTTAATACTGTATTACGGCAAACTCTCTCTAGGCCAGTGACCCTGGGTGGCCCCTGTGTGTGTGTGTGTGTGTGTGTGTGTGTGTGTGTGTG
>NC_140278.1:17652931-17697931 GCF_964030765.1 Micromesistius poutassou
ATTACTGTGCCTGGAGGACAAGAAGCCACAGTTTGTCTATTACTCAGTTGGAGAGAGAGAGAGAGAGAGAGAGAGAGAGAGAGAGAGAGAGAGAGAGAGAGAGAGAGGGAGAGACAGAGGAAGAGAGGGAGAGAGAGAGAGACACACACACACAGACACACAGAGCAGTGGAGATGTGATAGGGAAAAAGAAAAACCTGGCAAATTGAACCTGCAACTTCACTAAAAGCGCTGTCTAGACACATCCACATAACGCCCTCTCCAGCCCGTCCTGAATTTCTAACACATAAATGTCGGCAGACAGGCAGTCACAGCACGCCACAAGAAAACTTGTTTCCTCTCCCACACATCACAATAGCCTAAGTGCCGGAGCTTTAAGAGGCGGTGGCATGTGAGGACTCCTTCCCTCCCATTTCTCATGTAAAATAAACACAAATTAGACACATATCTGGACAGTTTCCATCCTTCATTCTTTTTAATTCCATCTCCTTATAACACCTCCCCCTCTGTCCCCGAGACACACTCCTACCCCTGCAGAATATCTCATCCAGACAGCCTCTAGACACACACACACACACACACACACACACACATATATAACCACTACATAATGTGTGCCCACACAGGCACATCAACTCAGTCACTCACTGACACACACATGCGCACACAACCCTCAGCACCACTGGCATCATGTGGAAGGCTACTTTGTTGCCTTGGTGTGTGTGTGCCCCTCCTTGGGCACTACAGGGTACTGCAGCTCGTTGATGGCTCTTCATGCCCCAGTTCACTGCAGTGACTTGGGCTGGCTGAGCCTTCCAGAGAGATGCTGCCGAGATGCTTGACACAATAAGATGGCCCCCATTCCAAAGCACTGCCAGGCCCGTGTCCATCGGAACTGTTCCCATAGTAGAAAATAAAGACGCAGTTGGTGTTTGTTTTCATTTTTGTTCAAAACCTCTACTTTCTTTGCTATATGTAAAAAAAAGGTCTCAACAATCACAGCCTCCACTCACACTGTACTAAGGGTGAGGGCCGAGGGGTATTCATTTTGCATTTCACATTGAAATCCCTTCTTAGTTTTGCATGTGGCTTTACCTGTGGTCACCTGTAGAGCATAGGGATGCATCTGTCACCCACCCACACTCAATCACTCCGCCTAGTCACTCTTTTACTCACTGTCACTCACTAACTTGAACTCCATATTCACCCTTTCACTCACTTATTCACTACTTCACATACCCATACTCATTCATTCAGTCAACTCTCACTCTCACCCACTCACTCACCCACTAGTTTGCTCTTCCCATGCATATAGATGCACTACTATGTCGTATTTTGAGTTGAAAACCGCTGCAGAAAGAAACTGAGACACAAAGTATGTGTTCTGTGTTGGATTTAATGATCTGCCAATGAAATATGTTCTTTGTGTTTAATTGATTTATTCATGGTTTGAACATACATTATCCCACAGTTAAGAATTCATATGTAATCTTTAAATCTGTCAGATGTATTGCAACTTGATCAATCATGTTGGGTGTCCCCTTGGAACAATAGATTACAAAACAGTACTAAAATGTTAATACCATATAATGCAGGATTAATCTTTCTGTTGTTCTTCCACAATCTATATTTGAAAGCGGAAGACATTTGAACAACACATAAACATAACAGAGTCTATGTTGGAGGACTACACAGCACCATAGTAACATTCAGTAGTATTAGAGTGCAAGAAGGATAAGAAACAAAGGAAGGTTATATAAATGACTAAAGATTAATTACAACAGCCAACACCGCCCCAAATACATGTGGAAATAGGCAGTACCCACACTTAAATGATTCACAATCATCAGACAAAGTGCAATATTTATAAGCAGTAATACTAGATGTGCAAGTGATGAAATTAGATTTTAATGTGCGTCTTGCTAAATATAGAATTAAGGCATAAAGACTAATTAAATGTCTCCCACTGCACAAACAATGACACAGGCGCATGTCTCCTGTCTTAAAGCAAACAATCAAGATCCATCGCTACAAAATAAACACAGAACCATTTCAAACAACACCACTCCAGTTGTGTGTCATCCATGCAATAAATACATTTAGTGTGTTTATTATTAACACTTGTCCTGTAGTTCTTTCTTTGGAAAAGGGTTCCTTATAAAACCTAAATTTAAATGTTTTACTTTTAATCGTAGATCATAGAATATTCTTTTCTTAATTCAATTCCTTATGCACTGTAATTTTCAGATAGGATTTGCATTCATATTTAATCTTTAATGAACATTATTTTGCCTTGATTTTCTTCAATAAATATATCAAATGCATGTTACTTTTAGTTCAAGTGAATTCCTGATTTTTAAACATGAACTAAAAACATGGCCTATTCCGATACAATGTGTTGCACAAAAACCACATTTCACGCCCACATTTCACGCCCAGGAGGAACAGTTAGGTCAGATGGACATTCTTATATTACCAGACATTGTATTTGTTTTATTTCCTCAAACAGGCTTGGTCAGGCAGGCTCCAAACGGCAGTGCTAGTCTCCATGCCCTTGCAGACCAGCAGTTATTCTGACAATAAAAACACTGTTACCACAACTGTTTGTATCAAGTAACAGGCCAGAAGACCACAAAGTTCAAACAGAGCGCACAAAGAATTCAAACAAGGACCGACTATCTCTGAGATTAGTTTTGTCATGTTTTGGTTGTTCTTTGCATGTACTTCGTCTGGAATTGTATTGTTTGTTTTTATTTGTATGACGGTCCTGTACTGTACACCCACACCCACACCCACCTTCTGGGATTGATAAAGTTGATAAAGTCCATTTTATCTCATACTTGGACTCAGTGCCGTCACAAAAAGAAAGAATGACAGAATGCAGAATGCAGATGAAAAGTACAGTAGACTCTGGCATGCGGCTCTACTAAAGACCAGAGAAAGAGATAGAGAGAGTGCACGTTTCTGTTGTCTACGTCTTGCCGTCTGACTACTGAATGTCAAGGCAAACCCCTCTGTGGATGACAAGGTTGCAAATCATATTTTTTTTGTAGGTTAAGCTAATGGAATTTTCTAGCTTGACCTTAATACAGACCGCTGCCCCAAATCCTTTGCTCCCAAACCATCAACACACACACACACACACACACACACACACACACACACACACACACACACACACACACACACACACACACACACACACACACACACACACACACCCACACACAGTTTGGCACCAGAGTTGAACACCGAACACAGGCTGATCCTCTTAAATAAAGACTTGGAGCAATGGCACTTGCAAGGTCAACTAAGATTAGGCAGTAATAAGTCAAATATTGTGACATTAGTAACAGTCAAAATGTCCTTGTTTAATGATGATGCTTAGCTAGAAAAATAAATAATTATTATTTTTAAAAATATTCTGATTTCCAAAGACTGGCCCTTGTTTCAGATACAGACACAATGGCAAAATGAATATACTTTTTTCTTGATTCCTTTCCACTAAGAATCTCTTAGTGGAAAGGAATGTGTTGTTTTGCAACAGTAACTATCATAAAAAAAACAACCTCTTGTGAACAATTTACTATTTCGTTTTCATCCAAAGTGACAAAGTGGATTTCTATTTAAAACACGTCATTAATGAGCAGCTAAGGTGTTAGGGCATCTTGCTCAAGGACGCCTACAGGTAGACCGCGGCCACCGGGTATCGAACCCAGACCCCTTTGGGCTCAGAGTGGAACCGCCCCCAAACCACCAGACTATAGCTGCCCCTCTCACGTTCGCCATCCTGACCATCCTGTTGCTCGGCGTATGAACCGCACCGCTGTGCAGACAGAAAGCCCTCCATCACCTTTAACTCCAGTCCTATGTCTCGTCCCCCCTCCCGTCTCCGCGGCCCTAAGGAGCTCCGGCCTTATCCACGGGGAGGCTGAACATGGGCACCTTCTCCGTGGGGGAGAGGGGCGTGGCCCCCTTGGTCTCAGGCACCGGCAGACCCAGCCCCACCTCGGCGGGGTTCTGCGGGGAGGCCGCGCTGGCGGCGAAGGCCTGGGCAATGTCATCGAAGGTCCGCCCCTTGGTCTCGGGCACGCGGAGGTAGGTGAAGATGAAGAAGAAGATGAGCAGGATCGTGAAGATGATGAAGACGTACGGGCCGCACAGTTCCTGAAAGAAGGAGAGAGCGAGGGAGAGAGAGAAAGCGAGCGAGGGAAGGGAGAGGGGTGAGAGAGAGAGAGAGAGACAGAGACAGAGAGACAGAGAGAGAGATAAATATTAGCTTTAAGCTTTTTTATTACAAAAAGAAGCCTACAATTATTATGCCCATTGAGATGATCATCTAAGCCTCAAACATGTAGCAGGCACCAACATTAACGCTGTGATAAGGACGAGTTGCTAACGTCATGCATCACAGTCAGTACATGCATGGAGCCAATCCATTACCTCCAGCTTAGGGAAGCCCAGACCGACCAGGAAGTTGGCGGTCCAGTTGGAGAAGCCGGAGACGGCCATGGCGGCCGGGCGCGGGCCCTGGGAGAAGAGCTCGGCCACGATGAACCAGGGGATGGGGCCCGGGCCCATCTCAAAGCTGGCCACGAAGCCAAACACCGCCACGATGGCCAGGTAGCTCAACGACTGGTTGGTCTTCTGCTCACAGAGAGAGCATGGTGTGTGTGTGTGTGTGTGTGTGTGTGTGTGTGGTTGGGTGTGTGAAGGGTGGTGTGTTTGTATGGGTTAGGGAGAAGGGACACAAATAGGAGAATTGAATGAAGGGGGACATTTTCTGATGGTTTTAATTGTAAAAGTGTTGCTGGGTGGTGGTAACTTACAACCAGAGACAGGGAGATGGTCATCAAGAGGGCGCTCGCGGCCATCCCAGCCAATCCAATCAGGTGTAAGGTCCTTCGTCCCGCCCTTTCCACCAGGAAGAGCTGTTGACACCATAATACATACTCATTATCATACAATACTCATTACCATCACGGCCGTCGCCAATTCCCATGTACAAACTTCACCAAATACATTTAGAACCCTGCTTTCGGTTCAAATTGTTTTTTTCTTCCCATTATTTTGCGTCAATGTTTACCAAAAGGCATAGCTTCCCTAGGTCACACTTTAACCACAATGGACATTTATATAGAATTGTTTCATAAATACACGTTTTGCCCAGTGTTTTCAGTTTAATTGAGGGTAATTTGGGTGGTATGAAACGCTATTTTCCTGGGCTTGAAACCGATAATCGAACGGGCAGAGTTACTCCAGGTTCTCTATGTTGTTACTGAGATATTCTACTGATTCGAAAGAGAAACTAATTCTCAAGTGAGTTGTAACTTTCAGAGGAAGTGAAGTTGGCCAGTCTGCACAGTGTTAAGTTGAAACCTTCAGAGATACATTATCCACAAACATTGGTGTCTGGACCGGAAGATTTAGCCTTCTTCGTCTTCCCACCGTGAAAAGTTCCCTAGTACTGGTCGAGTTCACTGTTAGCGACCACTATGACAATCTTTGATCCACAGTGAACGGTGCTTACCGAGACCACGGTGAACACGGTGTTGACCACGCCCGCTCCTATGGTAGCGTAGATAGGTTCAGCTACACCCGCCGTTTCAAATATACCAGTGGAGTAATAAAACACCTGGGACAGAGATAAGGAGAGAGACAGTGAGAGGGAGGGAGAGAGAAAAAGGGAGAGAGAAAAAGAGAGAGTGAGAGAGGGGTCAGTCGCTTATAAATTGTCAACCTTGCAAAATGTTATCTTGGACAGAGAAATGTATGATACAAGCTTGTAATTCAACAATGCACAAGTAAAACAATCCATTGAACATTGTTCAGAATAGGTTTTATCCAGAGGGCCGTGAGCTGTTGTCCCTATCAGGGGAGGGAGTGAGGCAGATGTGCATGAACAATGGGAGTCTCTGTACCCCCCGGGCTGGTGCCACTTCACTTTGATTGCGAGGCCCAGTCCCACTGCCGCTAACACCTTTTGTCAGCCGGCGGAAGTGACCTTATTAACACACAATCATTGAAACACTTCCTTTCCCCTCGACCTTTGAGGCTGTGCTCATCCTAGTCAAACGTGTAACAATTATTTCTCATGATGACTAATCGTGTCAGTTTACGTTTTAAGAGAATTGCAATGCTGTTGTGGCGTAATTACAGGATATGACTGATATGATTGACATGACTGTGTGTCTGGTTCAATGAAGGGTATTATTGAACCAAATATTGCGGTAAGCACACTGATAGGGCTACGATTGCAAGGGCAAAGATATACATGAAAATTATTTGCGTAGGGCAGTTAGCAGAAGTTAGAGTACATGCAAAGATACATGTAAATATACATTTATATGTATATATACATATGTATATATATATATATATATATAAATGTATATATGCATGTATCTATGCATGTACTGTTCTGCTAAATGCATATACTCTTCTGCTTCTAACTGCCCTATGCAAATCAGTATATATAGAGATATATATATATATATAAACTATGCATGCATAAACTAAACCATGCACATATCTATGCATGTACTCTTCTGCTAGCTGCCCAGTAAATCCTTTCCATGTGTACCTGTTTCGATATGTCATGTATGTGTGACTATGCATAACTGGTCCCTGGCCTCAGGTCTCCTCCCTGCCCCGTCCTCATCCACTCACTGCGTTGATGCCAGACAGCTGCTGGGAGAGCTGCAGGACGACGGCGATGATCAGGGGCTGGCGGTACACCGGGGAGCGGAACAGCTCGGGGATGGTCACCTTCTTCTCCAACGCCATCTTCATCCCCTCCTCCTTCATCTCCTGGAGGTCTTCGGTGACGTCCTCGGTGCCACGGAGACGCACCAGGGCTGGGGGGGGGGGGGGGGGGAGAACGTTTGCAGAGTTGAATCGTTTGAATCGAGGGGAAGCCAACAATTCGTGGTGTTTCTCGTTATGTTTTGCCTCTGCCAAGATTTAATCTCTGCCTTTCAATCGTATCCACAAAAATGCACATTTGGAGCCAGTTAAGGATAAAAATGGTAAAAATCTGACCAATGATGCAGATTTTTCGTGGTAACCGAGTTGTTTTTGCAGGCTTTTCTGTAGAATATGAAGTAGTGCTCTCTTATCATAGCTTGGTGAGCGTGACCTTTCCCCTTTAAGTAAGGTGAAGGTTTAACTTGAAAAATCGAATGTCCTCAAGCTACCCCGGGTTGTTGCTTCACTCTCGTCACTAAATAACAGAACATATAGAAAATAGGATTCATTAAATAAGTCCCTGATCCTTCGAGGGGTGGGGGGGGGGGGTGCTCGGCGGGGGTCCAGGGCTAACCTTTGCGGGCCTCGTCCTCCTGGTTGAGGCTGATGAGCAGGTAGCGGGGGCTCTCGGCGCAGAAGGGCAGCAGGATGGTCTGCAGGATGGCTGGCAGGGCGGTGAGGGCCAGCAGCAGAGGCCACAGAGCCTCAGAGCCCAGCAGGAACTCCAGGCCGAAGATCTGGACACACGAGGGAGGGGGCACAGGGAGGTGGGGGTCACAAGAGCTGTGGAAGGTCTCTTCCATAGCGAGTCTCTGTCCAACTCCATTTCTTTAGGAGAATATTCATTGAATTATGCCGGAATGTCAGGTTGATTATATATTATATATTATATATATATAAATATATATATTTATTTATTTAAATATATACATAACATATACATAATAGGAGTGCAGAACCCGGTTCTCTGTGAAAGTCAATTAAAGCAACAAATGAAACAGTTTCAAATGGAGAGAAATACACAGTGGGCACATGCTAACTCGATCACGTAACGTACATTGAAACCAGCGTGACATACGCGCTGTATCTCATCCTAGTGTTCGTTTCCAGCCCACCTGAGCCACCAGGATACCCAGGACCACGCCCAGCTGGTGGAGCGTTCCGAAGGCCCCCCGCAGGTTGGTGGGGGCGATCTCCCCGACATACATGGGGGTCAGCCCCGTGCACAGGCCGCAGAACACGCCGATGATGAACCTGCCGATGATGACCATTTCAAAGGAGCGACTCAGGCCGGACAGCCCCATCAGCACCGCGCCCAGGACGGCCAGGATGTTGTTCAGCATCATTGATTTCCGCCTGGTGGCCGAGAGGAAAAGGTCGAGGTGCATTGTGGGTACGTTCAGTAGGCGAGAGTGTTAAGCAATACCAAAGTTAGACTGTGGTGAACTACTACTGCGAATGCTACTACTTTGGTGTTTGTTAGTTACGCGTTATGTGTTGGTGACACATAATTGACACTGCATTCAACTGAATTGACCCTGCATTTATGTACGTTACTAACAACGCATAAACAAGGAGATGACCCATTTCTACTAAAAAGATCCACCATCTCCTCACCTGCCGAACTTGTCGACCACGGCTCCCACAGAGAAGGAACCAATCATGCCCCCGACACTGAAGATAGCCACCGCAAAGCTCCACACCATGGTGTTGGCCCCAGGGCTGAAGGGCTCCCCGTAGCGCTCCATGGACACATTCTGGAAGAACCTACGCAGCTTCTGTGAGGCGGGAGAGACAGGACAGGTTCGTTAGGCGAGAGAGACAGGACAGGTTCGTTAGGTGAGAGAGACAGGACTGATTCGTTAGGTGGAAGAGACAGGACAGGTTTGTAAGGCGGGAGAGACAGGACTGGTTTGTAAGGCGGGAGAGACAGGACTGGTTTGTAAGGTGTCTTGATATGAGGTTAAAGCTCAGAGCCTGACAGTTGGAGCAGAATCCCTTATAACAAAGTTACAATTAGGCCTACATATAATTGCGAATGACTTTAATGGCATAGACAGTAGTCTAGTGGTTAGGATGTTTGACTTAGCTGTAAGGTTCTGGGATTGAACCCCTAATGTCCACAGTCTGAAGGCTTCAATAACGGTTCATTAATAACTTGTATCTGAAAGAATTATAATACATAGATATACTATATATTGCAATATGTCCCTTTGGATAAAAGTGTATGTTAAATGATGAACTAGTAATGGTCAACATGAATGTGTCCATAGTACTCTGAATATAACCACATTAATACCACCTACACTGGGTAAGAGTAAAAGGGAGAGACAGTGGGATGCATGTTCTGTACACATCCATAAGGGGGTAGTAGAATCAAGTGGATCGTTTTCAGGAATGCCAACTACCCGTTTGTACATTGAAACTCATGCATGTAGTGGAAAATGTGAAGATCAGACAGTATTTCAAGTATTTCAAATACTGAAGAAATCGAAGAGGATTTAATATTTAAGCAGCGGTATTAAATAAGTGACTAACTAAGTGACTACCTCTATGTTGAAATGTATAAGACAATGTATGTTTAGTAACACACACACACACACACACACACACACACACACACACACACACACACACTAGCCCATGCACACACACACACACACACACACACACACACGCACACACACGCAAACAAACAGACATACACACACCTGCTCGGGTGCGTTGATGACTCCGGTGTTGTAACCAAACTGCAGTGAGCCAATAACGGCTGTGGAAATGCAGTAGAGGAGGTAGCAAGTCACCTTCTTCTTGGGCTGTGGACAGCGGAGGACAAAGAGACACAGAGTGAATCAGGATCTCACACACGGGCTCCCGTCAAAACCCAACCCAAGATTGTGTGCAGTAAAATAAGTAATGCTTTCTCATTACCATGTCAAAAGGTGAGATGATTACAATTTCTCAATATGCATTTCTCTGTATATCAAAACACTTTTATTCCCTGTTCAGCCTTTAAACATACAAATTATGAAATTAAACAGACAACAACATTTTGGGGTAAAAAAGGAAATAGCCTTCATTCTGAAAAAAAAAACCCTGGTCCCCTGCTGGGTTCCCCTCATGGGCCGCAACCCACCTCTTGGAAACCACTGGTGTGAGTCTAGGAGGAAGGAAGGCCAGGATGCTAAACATATCCTAGGGGGTGTACGTGTGGAGGGAGCGGGCATGTGTACAATTGTTTCCTCAGTGTGAACAGGGGGACACGGTCAGTTCCTCTGTCAACAAACAAAGCTGTGGTTGTTGTTGTTTACGGCAGGTTGTTTCAGGACAACAATAAGCCTTTCTGAGTCTGCCGCCTCTGCCTCCATTTATTTGGCTGCACTGCTGTGGCCTCATTGCTCTGGCGCAGAAGCCTGGTGTTACAACACAGAAAGCTACTGTTCCTGTGGTTTGCGATTTACATTTTTGCCCTGATTATCTACATTGCTAAAGGGCTGCAGGAATTATTTTGTACTTGTCATATGTCTTAAAAGGAGAAAATAAATGATTGCACTTGATCCTTGATAAATGTTCTGAATATCCATACATCTTGTTACAATCCCTTGGTAAAGTGCAACATGTGTGCAAAACATTCTTAAAAGTTCTTACACTGTATTCCAATCAAAATGTCACTTACTCCTAATAGTTACTGAACGTGCCCGGCACGATCCAAGGAGCTGATGTGCACTCTGCAGGCACGCTGAGTGGTAAACACAGCCTCCTCCTCTCAAGGCACTCCATGTTCCCTTTACCACGCTCCTTTAGTCTTCTACTTTCATTTGGATTGCAATACGATGCATACCTGGCTATATCAAAGCATCCGCCCAAAATAATGACTTCAGAAATAGCTTGAAAATGAAAGCCTTGGTGTTATAGAACTCGGTAACTAGGGCAAACCCAGCAGCAACAGCAATTGAGTGTGCTAAGCAGCACAGAGCCAGTAGAGGTGCTGCTGGATTAGACTGGCCTGACCACAACGGGGCGGTTGATAGGAGAGCATGTGCTTCCTGACGGTGACACAGAGAGATAGTTGTAGGATGCAGTACGTCTCTCAGAAGAACATGCTGGCCTTGGCCGCACAGATCATTTGTGTATAATTTGTGTTTATCACACTACACTGATAATCACTACTGCTGCAACACGAGTTTGGTGCATACATAAGGGGGAAGCTGGGTACGGGGGGGGGGTGGGGGTGAGTAAGAAGTAGTGTGTGTGTGTGTGCATGCTTGTGTGTGTGTGTGTGTGTGTGCGTGTGTTTGTGTGCGATTGTGTGTGTGTGTGTGTGTGTGTGTGCGGTTGTGTGTGTGTGTGTGTGTGTGTGTATGTGTGTGTGTGGTAGATAAAAAACAACAACAATGTAGCCCATCTTACCTGCTGCACATTAAAATATTCTGCTATCTCACAAGTCTTTCTTAATATTAAACCCCAAATAACCCCCTGAATGACTAACAGACATTGGCTCCCTGCAGTTCAAACACCTGCCTGCTCATGATGAAATGCATCTGAATTCAGTCTGTCATTTAGGATAAAAATACAAAAAATAAAAATACCAACAATAAAAAATAACTAAAAATAAATAGTTAACAGTAGGTTAATGTCATTGCAGACCTAAATCTGCCGTAGGTAATTTTTCACTGCTGCCATTGCTTTTCAAAATGTATCAACAGACAAAATACATTTAGAGAGAAAGATGAACTGGCTTGATTGAAACGTGGATGCGTAGATTTGATATGTCAGACACTTAGTTGTTATAATAACTTTGAATAAAAGTCATGGTTGCAGTGAGAAGGTGAGGTTGTGCCGGTTTAACAGACTATTTAAACAGAGCATTTCCCCTTTGCTGGGGAAATGCATTTAGAACTGTGGAAATGTGTTTGCCAATTAATCAACCCCTGAGAGCAGGCAACCTCTTGTTTCATAACCATTCAAACCACCATGTTACAGTACATACACTCAACGGCTAGTAATACATGTTTAAATCGAGCTCTAGTTGCACAATGCTTATCCCTCAAACCTACTACAATGTGTTCTGTGTTCTAACGTCAAGCATATTAATTTTAGCTAATAATATTACGACCTGGTTAAGCCTCATTCCTCTTACCAATTCCTCTTGACAAATCTCAAAGTTACCCCCAACTTCCCCCAACTCTTCCCACAATAAGCAGAACCTTACAGTCAAACATGGTCAAGTTGAGACATGCTATACCCTTACTCAACCTCACACACCCTCACAATCATGTCTTGAATTGTTCTCATGACTACACCACAGAGCTATCTCACGCCAGAGAGGAAAAGTACAGAGTTATACCGAGCATAACGGCAGGAAATGAAAAAAAGACCCATACTAAAAGACCCATACTAATTCTACAGAAGCTTCCAATAAAAAGATGCACACAAAAAATGTGTAGGGTGTCTCTCAGGAAACACTGAATAGGAGAGACCTCTCGAAGGACTAATTACAATTTATAAACTATAAAGTGTATACTTCAGTTCTCAATAACAAAAACTGTGACAGGACTTCTGCAATTGAAAAACCTATAGTTAAATGTATTGTAGAGTAAGGTCTGTCCAAATGTTGTGTTTGAAAACTAGAAATGTGACATGAGGATGACTCTAAAGTAACTATTTACCTTCTCATCATGCATCCGCTCCATGTCTGGTCTCGTGCTGAATTCTTAACTGCACCACCTGAAGATATGAGCCTGCACCTGACTGTGTTCAAACAGAGTCCTTACACAACCTGGAAGTGAGCAAACACAGAGAAGTGTGTGAATAAATGTTTAATAACCCAACGCCTGATCAGATTTTCACTACTTGAATTGTCATTTGTCGTTGTTTTGTAATCGGTTCAACACTCCAAAAATCATACACATACCAATAAGTTTTAGTCTTGATTTAACACACTTGTGAGTTACTGGATCATGTATGGTAATATTTAAAATACAGTTAAGATATAAAATAAATAAATCCCCCCCCAACCCAACAATGACATAAATGTGTCAATATTAATCTATTTTATGAATTAAAGTTAATGTTTATTTACCGCAATATCGGAGCCAGCCTCTTGAAACTATATGAATCCAGTTAGGCTACTATGTCTTATCCAAATTGTATACTCCTCGTAGACTAGACCACTCCGCCGATGATCTGGTTAAATAGTGCTTGGCACAAGTCTATCCGCACGTCTTCGTGTCCTGACGACACACTGCGCGTAATTAGTCATCGTTTTTTTTGGATGCGCCCTTCCTGTGCGTAAAGGGGACACTCTAAACATTTTATGGAAATGATGAAGATGATGGGGTCATTGTCATTTTCGTACCGTCTGTAGGCTATCTGTAGTGCACATTTATACACGCACGGTTTAAAGGGGGCGTGCTCGTCGGAGCGTGCAGTAGGCTACACTGCTCGTGAAAGGGGTCTCTGTGGAGGGCTGCCTGCCTCTCGTGCTACCCACCGGGGGCACGAGAACAAAAGGCAGCGAGCGCGGAGCTCAGAAACAAAGCCCGGTCATGCAGAAATCATAAGACTCAGTGGGTGGCGAACAAATGAGAGAGTTACTGGGCCAGGACCAACTATTTCAAATCCTAATAGTTTACCTAAATCCGTGTCTGGAATTGAACGACTTTTTATGTTTAATAATTGCTAATTTATTTAATTTTTGGTAGGCTACTTTGAAGAATATAGGCCAACACATTTCTGCTGTAGGCTATTTTGAAGTTGATATTAAAAACTTTACTTAGAAGTCGACTTTTACGTAAAAAATAAGCTCCATGCCGAAACCTAGGAACACATGGGGGATAATTAATGATGTTCATGTTCAATCATGTTCAATACAACCGCGCGATACACAGCAGGTAACGACACAGTTAGCAATCGGGTTAAAGGCGTAGTGTGTGGAATGTAGTGGAAAGGACTTGGCAGAAATGGAATATAATAACTATTTGTTAATAAGCGAATTATCCCATGAAAATGAGAATCTTTGGGTTTTTGTTCCCTCAGAATGAGCCCTTTATATCTGCATGCGGAGCAGGTCCTCTCGGGGGCTGTCATGTTGTACCGCCATGTTTCTACAGTAGTCCAGAACACGGCTCCAGAGAGAAAATGTTTTTAATTAACTCAAAAAAATCTCAACCTTCTCTAGCATGTGCCATCAACGTCAACCGCTGGCAAGACAGAGATCCCAACACACCGTGACGTTATGTATTAGTGCCGAATGGCAGTTCGGGAATTAGGGGGATTATGATAAGGCCTAAGTGTGCATTCTTAAATGCATTCATGTTTTGGAGAGGTTCGTTTTTGAGGTTGTTTCCTCGTTCAAAAGGCCATCACTCTTTTGGAGAAAGGTATCTATAACAAAACTGTTGCAATACAACTGCAAACCGTTGTTATAAAAAAAGCTACCTTTATTCACATAATGCAGTGCACGTAAACTTGATGGGATTGGTTAAACAGATTTATTGGCAAGCTAAACGGCAGTCAACCTTGGTGCAATTCAAATGACAGTTGCTTGACAATTGGCAGCTTGATGCTGTCGCAGACGACGACATTTTGGAGGCACTTGGTCTCCACAGGCCACCGTAGCCATCGGAAAGAGGTTGAGAGGGCTGCAATCTGCAATCTCAGAGGTAGATGCGACTACATTTTACACACACACACACACACACACACACACACACCTTTAATAAATCGGGTACCAACAAGTAGCCAACCACAACGGAAATGGAACTTGCATAAGGCACATTAATATAGCCATAGGGCTATCAAATGAGGGCCCTTCAGCGCAGTAGAGCACTTCACAACACCTTGCCTCAGCTTTGCAAAAGAAAGGAGATAGCCGCCAAACAGAAGGAAAAGAGATATTTAACCCTACGTTTTTGTCCTTGCTGCCAGACAGCACGGACAAAACGTAGACCAGAAACTAAACTTCCTGTCCTGTTCAAATGTGACGCATTAAGCGGCCACAGCATTAAGACACCAGCTTACACCTTACCCCACCTTTAAAAGTAATCAACAATCTATCGTCTGCTTATTCAAATTCATAAAATTTGCGAGGAGGGGGAGGAAACTGTTTAAAATTACATGGGTGCCCCTGTCATGACATTCAGTTTGGCTATGTATCAGCAAATGCAACTAAATATGGCAACATCTGCAGAGATGCAGAGACTTCCTGCCATCGCGGCCACCATCCATGCTTATTTGACAGCCAGCCAAGATAACAAGGCATGTATGCACATGCACAACCATGCCCAGTTTTTTTTTTTTTAATAGTTTCAGCCCGCAGCAGGCATGAGTTTAGGCCAACTGACAAATAAAATATACAGATTTACTTCTTAGCCCTCCTTGGTTTCTGATGTGCCGTGACTGGATCTGATACTCTTTTCCACTGTCCACAAGGTGAAACGTTTGTATCACTACCGCAATCTACTTACACAAGGCCGTCACGACATTGTGACATTTGACATGGGTGCCTTTGCCCAAGACTAGCCTAATGAATAAAGAAATATGATATCACAACAGCCCTGACAACTACAAATAAATGGCTTAACATTAAAAAAACAAAAAACAAAGAAATAATTTACAGTTCCAAGGCCCCAAGTGCCACGGATGACTTACATGATCTTCACCGTGCAAATGTGGTGGTTTGGTTTTAGGGCAGGTTTTATTGCTCAACTACATGACAGGATCTATGGGAGGGTGAACTACGCCACCACGCGTTTAACAATAATGGTGCATTTCCACTGGCGGGTACGCTTCGGACCCAGCACGCCTCAGCCCAGTAGTGAGGGTGCGGTATAGCCCAGCTCAGTTACGGCTCGCGTTTCCACCGCCGCCAGTACCCTTATGGTAGGGCGGGATTTAAGCCGCCCTAGCCGCGGGGTTTAACAGCGATAGCCACGCAGCTACGTAAACATCGTGATCTCATAGCAGCCCGACACAGTGTAGCCTGCTAATAAATCCAAGGAAAAAGAAGACAAGCACAATGAACATAGAGCAAGCAACAATGTAGGACGTCCAAGAAGGAACGCAAACTTTTGTGCAAAATGTTCAACATTTTCTCCAGAAATACTTTGCGGGTACTGTGTTTGTTTGTTATCCCACTGTCCACAACGGAGGAGTAGGCCTACTGCGAGACGAGTACGGCTCAATACGGCTCAGTCCAGATCACGCCCACTTTTGGCGGTAGAAACGTGACCCGTGCCGCACCTTTGCAGACTGAACCGACACGCACCCTCCGGTGGAAATGCGCCATAAGTATTCCAGTAGTTCCAACGGCAGTATGGAACTAGTTTACGTTGCCTTTAAACACCGCCTCCCTGTGGACAGAGTGGAGTATAACAATTCATGGGCAAAACAATTTCAACAATGTATACAAACAATGTATAAGAACAGTGCAAAGTTCAAAGTTGGGGGGAAACGCCCAAACGTAAGCGTGTTTCAGTTTATAGGCGGTCAGTTTATAGAGTGTTTCAGTTTATAGAGGTCATCATTTATTGTAGGCTACTAAGTGCTACAGAGGTCAATCTCCAAGGAGCAGAAAGTCTTGAAGTGTGCCCCGAGTTCTCCATCGAGGATCGACTGGCCTTGCTGCCAGACGAACACACTGTGGACCAGAAGCTCAACTTCCTTTCCTTGTTCCGACCGATGCGTATTTGTCAGCCAGCCAACGAGATTACAAGGCATGTATGCGCATTGCGCACATGCTCAACTATGGCCCATTTTTTAATTTGATAGTTTCAGCCCGCAACAAACATGTGTTCAGGTCCAATGAATGACAAATAAAAAGGGACCGATTTAATTATTTGGTTCTTTGCTTTCTGATGCAGTGCAGTGACTGTGGATCTGATACTCTTCCCATTGTCCACAATAGATTATTTTTTTGCATCTCTACTATCTACTTACGCAAGGCCGTTACGACAACATTGTGACATTTGATTTCCCCCTTCACACAAGACTAGCCTAATGAATAAAGAATATCGCACGCGTTTAACAATGGAACTATTCCAACGGCAGTATGAGTTAAAATTGCCAAACACTGCCTCCCTGTGGACAGAGTTAAGTATAACAGTTTATGGTCAAATAAAATAATTGCAAAAACAGTGCGAAGTTGAAGGTTTGGGGAAAACTCCAGACTTTATTGAACAGGAAAAAAAAACATGCGCGTGTTTCAGTTTATATATAAATGTCAACATAGCAACATCAGTTTAAATGATTTATTGTACTTAATCACGCTACAGAGGTCATCAGACATCTCCAAGGATCAGAAAGTCTTGAAGTGGAAGGTGGAAGTAGAGAGTCAGTGGGCCATTTCAGATCCTTCCGGGGAAATTTCCTGCCTCTATCTGCTCATCCCATTTTCCAACCTGAAGGAGACATTGACCAAGTCCATTAAAGTCACGATGTATAAGCCCCTGTATTAAGCCTCTCCCAGTCAGTAGGCGGGAGACTACAATACAAAAAAACACTCAAAAACCTTGTTGTGTCCACTCTAGCTGGCTGTGCCAGTGTGTTATGTGAACTAGCGTACCTCGCCACCAAGCCATTTTTAACTGTTTCATATAGCAGTTACAGGATTTTATAGATAACATTGAAATCCCATTGACCAGATATGCCAAGGTCATTTAAAGCTTTAGTTGAATTGTTACGTGTAGCTACTTCACACATTGCTGTATGACAACATAATTGAGATACAAAATGATAATGAATTGATACCAATAATGTGTGTTGTACATAGTGTTGTATTGGCAACAAAAGAGATCAGTGTGTTTAATAGTCTTTAGCTCATGAATCCTCTTTGAATGAATCCTGAGGCACTAGTGTGACTAGAAAGCCATGCTCACCCAGCTCATGGGGCAGAGGCTCTTGTAGACCCTCTGGTACCACTGACACGGAGAGATATCCTGGCCTTTCTCCGTCAGTGCTTTGTTGCACCGGTGGAAGTCTGGAGACAAATGACATAAAACACTGATTAAAGGCTTCATGGTGAAAACTTTGTAATGGAAGCAAAGGCCACTAAATGCTAAAGTGATGCAATTTATGCAATAATTTTCAGATACATTTGATATGATGGTTACTATGAAACATTGTAGTGTTGAACTTCAGAGTAGGACTATCTAGAAGGTTTGTATGCTCCATAATGTGTAAACGAGGATTATGCAGCACTCTGTGGCTGAACTTGTCTACTACCACTACTAGTGGAAATGTTGGTGGAGCATGACTTCAGCAGAGCTGCAGTTTCCTCCGACGCCCACATTCTACATTTCTATGTGGCCAACACAGAAGGATAGTGGTGGAATATGAGAGAAGTTTACAGCTAGACGCTTTGCGTCACAAATACATTTTGATTAATGGAAAAGTGTGAGCAGGTTTTTGAAATCATTACATTTTCAGATATATGGCAGACTGACATATGTCACCATATGTGCCATCCTCCTGAGGTTCTCTTCAAAATTCAAGAAACACATTGGCAATTTTCTCTGTTTATAAAGATATTTGTCTTATATTTTAGGGACTTGAATGAATGTCGATATGGCCAGGCATCTAAAAATATTAATGTGAATATCAACCCATGTGCTGATTACAACTATTAATATAGGCCTACGGATTGCGTTTAACCTTAAACAGAGGTAACGTTATACATTGGAAACTGATCAGCCAGTTAGCGAATGATCTTCATATTACCAGTCGTATGCATGTTTCAGTAACAGTATTTACCCAAGTAGTTCTGGAAGCAGTTTCGTGTCTGGTTGGTGTTGGGGAAGCGGGCATCAAATGGAGCCGTCCTGTAGTTCTTGATCTTCTCTTCCATCTCTGCCATCTTGAATAGCTCTAATCAATGCAAAGTCAAAAGGTTAAAATAACTCGTTGCTTATCTAAATCAGAGGTGTCCTTGCAATTCAAAGTGCATCAAATTAGGTTCAGCGGCTACATTCAGCCCTGACATTAGCATCGTTAAACAAGACACAATCAATGCCAAATCAGCCTAAAACAGTGGACGTCTAAACAGCATTTGCTCTTCCCAATTAATGTCTCGTTAGCCTTTTTACATGTTGAAGATACAGTGCTGGTTTGTGTTTCTAATATCATCTGATGTCATGCAGCTCAGACAGGAATTAGCTTCGTCCCATAGCCTGGTCAGCAGTTAGCCTGATCCCGGAGGACAAGCTAAGGTCAATATCAGATCACATTAACAGAACTAAATCCACATACTGCACACCCATTCGATTCATTCATCATAGTTAATTAACACTATCATATGATCGTTTAAAAGCAAAGACAACTCGACAACCTTGGTAGCTTGTATGTCCTTTCGTGAACTGGAGACCTCCGCTTCTTCCGCTCAGCCGCGCGTTGAACTCTGGGAGTTCGGAGGATGTGACGTGAAAGCGACGCACTGAAGCTGCAGTTGGCCCGTTGATTCTGTTTTGTCCTTGTATGCAATGGTTTTGAGCGAACGTGTTCATTCGATTCGTTTTTAGTTACATTTATCTACTAATATGTGTATTATTTTTTAGTAAGTAATTGTAATAATAATGACCGGCAACATTCACTCATTTACAATGTCAGTTATTTTACAAAAATGTATCAATAGGATGAATATATCTAAACTGCATTGGATTTCCTAATGGGATACATAATGTAATTACATATACATATACATATACATATACATACATAATGGATGTGGAATGCGCTCATCTACATGCTGAAAGCCAACCAACCAACTAGTGTCGATAGGGCTTCACAATGAATCATGTATTTCTTTGTTGGCGACCCTCGCCATATAAGGACTCAAGAAAGTTGTAGTAGGCTACCTACTGTAACATTTTAAATCAACATAAATAGGGGTTAATTTGAATACTTTGTTTTACACATCTTGCATGAGAAACGCTGTGGAAGTTTCAAACAGAACAATGTCTACTGGGGGAATCTCTTGGCACCTCACGATTCAATTCGATTCAGAGGTCGATTCGATTCTAAAACGATTAGCGATGCATCTTGATGCAACAAATTCTTTTATGTACATTTTCATGCGTGATTTAAAAAAATATATATACATCTGAGTTTGCTACTCAGAGTTTGCTAATCACTTCCTACTTTTGTGATGATCATTAACGACAATCAACAGATGAATTACCTTATCTAATATTTTATATTAGATAAAGTTGGTTCTCTGCGCAGAGAACCCACAGGCAGAAAGGAGAGTTTTCTGTAGCTCTCTGCAGTAGGCGAACAGAATGTTGCAGCAGGTGAACAAATTTAATTAAAAAAAAATAAAAAAAAAAAATAAAAAAAAAATATATATATATATATATATATAATTTTAAATTAAAATTCTGATTATTAACTTATCTGCATCGAGACAGAATCGTTGTAGAGAGAATCGCGATGCATCGAAGAATCTATTATTTTTCCCACCCCTAATGTCTACCCATTATAACAAACAATTTCATGATAAATCACTATTCAACCATGCACCAAAAAACATTACTACTAACACAATACCTAATATTCCAAGCCTCCAAATGGTTCCAAAAAGAATGAAGATTGTGTTGCAACGTTGGGATGAACATCCCTATGGGATGAATACATCTAAACTGCATTGGATTACCTAATGGAGTCCATGATGTATAATCAACATGGATGGGGAATGTTCTCCTTACCATGCTGAAATCAAATAACTCGTGCCCTTATGAGGCAGAGGAATGTTCCCAATGTAGCCCAGCTTCATTTCTTGATTGCTCTATATGTCCGAATGAAAGCTGTCAATATAAGCCCATTGATGTGCTCCTTATGGGGTATTCTCTAGAATCTGTGCATATTTTGATATTAAAGTTAAAGCTACAGAGATGGTTTTCTAATCAATGAGTATTTGTATATTTCTGTTTCTGTTCTCAAGCCTTTCTTACTCTATTTTCCTGTAATAGAACAGGCCAAAGGTCGTACATGTTTCTCCCCTAACATCCTTTGTCCCAGTTTCCTTCTTCCTCTTTTCAGCAAAACCCCTCAAACTCAAACAGTTTCAAAGGCTCAGAGACCACTGAAGGCTGTTCGATGCTCTGTGTAAACTATATGCACGCATGCTGAGAGAATATCCTAGCTTGGCCTTATACCAATCACACATTTGTAAACTTCTAAGCTTGAGAAAACGGGCAGACACACAGATAGACAGTGGTGGGCCGTCAGGGCCAGCAGGGCCCCTCGTGGCCAGATAGGCTCGCCAGACCCTAGCTGGGCCTGTGGCCAGATAGCGCGTCGGCCCTGGGGTGAAGGAGCTGAACCCGAGCTCCACCCTGGACCTGCTGCCCGAGGGACTCACCCTGGGGGACCCCATCCAGGACTCCATGGAGGACCTGATGGAGGACCCGACAGAGGACCAGGACCCCCTGGACGTGGTGTTGTGGGCAGGGTCTGCTCACCTGCTCCAGGCCCACTGCCAGGCCCCCCTGAAGGACTGGAAGCAGGCGGTGACGTGCTACACCAGAGAGAGAGTGGGATCCATGAGGGGTCTGATGGTCCTGTTGGGTCTGATGGTCCTGAGGGGTCTGATGGTCCTGAGGGGTCTGATGGTCCTGTTGGGTCTGATGGTCCTGTTGGGTCTGATGGTCCTGAGGGGTCTGATGGTCCTGAGGGGTCTGATGGTCCTGAGGGGTCTGATGGTCCTGAGGGGTCTGATGGTCCTGAGGGGTCTGATGGTCCTGAGGGGTCTGATGGTCCTGAGGGGTCTGATGGTCCTGAGGGGTCTGATGGTCCTGAGGGGTCTGAGGGGTCCTGTTGGGTCTCACGGGTCTCAGGGGTCTGGATTAGGGGTCTGAGGGGTCCTGTGGGATCCTGAGGGGTCCTGTGGGGTCCTGTGGGGTCTGACTGAGGGGTCCTGTGGGTCTGGGTGAGGGGTCCTGTGGGTCTGGGTGAGGGGTCCTGTGGGGTCTGACTGAGGGGTCCTGTGGGTCTGGGTGAGGGGTCCTGTGGGGTCTGGATGAGGGGTCGGTGCAGCGTGGAGAGTGATGCCATGATGATGACGATGATGATGATGATGATGATGATGATGATGATGATTGTGTTGCAGGTGTATCAACCTAACAGAGGAACTTATAACAGATAACAAATATTGTACAGATATCAAATAAATTGAAAATGATTCAATCAATCATTCATATGAAATGTCAAATCAGTTCATCATAATAGTGATGGTTTACTTTGGTGATGGTTATATAGTATTTGGTCATGCTCTATCAAACGTGGCCTGGTTGTACCCATGGCTTATGAGGTCTGTGTCCCACAACAGGGTTCCAGACCCAGACCCCCTCCGTAGACCCAGCCGGGCGGCCCGGGTCTAGACTCTGCTCCCTCCAGAGGCTGAAGGGGCTTTCGTTGGCCGGCCGCGGAATCAGCTTCACCCAGATAGACCAGCTCAGAGAGGCCTCACTGGTCTCACCTGGGACGTACACTGGATTCACCTGGTGCGCACACTGGTTTCTTCTGGTACGTACACTGGTGTCACCTGGTTCACACTGGTTTTACCTAGTCTGTACACGGAATGGTTTTACCTGGTGCACACACTGGTGTCACCTGGTAGACTGGTCTCACCAAGTATGTACACTGGTTTCACCTGGTTGACACACTGGTTTCATCTGGTGCGCACACTGGTTTCACCTGGTACACACTAGTTTTACCTGGTACTCACACTAGTTTCAACTGGTACGTAAATTGGATTCACCTGGCCGTAAACTGGTTTCACCTGGTACGCACACTGGTTACTACCGGTACGTACACTTGTTTCACCTGCAAATAACTTTCCAGAGTGTGACTGATTGGACTCAGGGGCTGGGGAGGCTGCACACCTGTTGTACATGGAGTAATCATTGTGCAACAGGTTAAACCAGCCATCACCACAGAGATAGCTGGTTACGGCTGGTTCAAAGGTGCCATGACATGCCACCAGGTATGGAGTGATTAGCCGTTACAAGCTGTTTTGGAAATCAGCCCCTTAAGACATCACAGGTGTGTGTGTCCAGCTATGTGTGACGGATAGATGAGCAACGTTTGCTACAGTCCACTGGGTGGGCTGATACACACATCTAGGTGGACGCGCCCACTCTCTGCCCCTTATGATGTCATAAGGGGCAGATTTCCAAAACGGCTTGTAACGGCTAATCACACCACACCTGGTGGCATGTCATGGCGCCTTTAACCTGTTGTATTGTGTACCAGGTGTGCAGCCCCCCCCCGCCCCCCCCCCCCCCAGCCCCAGAGCCCAATCAGTCAGACTCAGGCCAGGTGAGGCTGCTTAAACCAGCCATCCTCCACACACACACTCCACACTAACTAACTGCTCTAACTGAGAGGGTGTCTGCTGTCCGTCTGTGCCCCTGGTCCCGCGGTCTCCCCAGGGTGTGTCAGTGCTGGGCTGTGGCTGGGGGAGGTGCTCTGGAGGCTGGACAGATGTCGGGAGGCGGCCTCCTGCTGGGAGAAGAGCCTTGCTGCTGAAACACCTGCAGAGTAAGGGTTAGGGTTAGGGTTAGACACCGTCGCGGTCTGCTGCTGTCACTCACAAAAGCACTTTATGAATATGAATATATTGTTAAAGGCGCCATGACATCCCACCAGGTGTGGTGTGATTAGCCGTTACAAGCCGTTTTGGAAATCTGCCCCTTATGACATCATAAGGGGCAGAAAGTGGGCGTGTCCACTTAGATGTGTGCTGGACGGATCGGTCTATCGGCCTGCCCAGTGGACTGTAGCAAACGTTGCTCATCTATCCGTCACACATCTAGGTGGACACGCACATCTGTGATGTCTTAAGGGGCTGATTTCCAAACGGATTGTAACGGCTAATCACACCACACCTGGTGGCATGTCATGGCGCCTTTAACAGAAATGTACATAAATGTTTGTTTCTATTGATGAAAGGAAAAATGATAAAAAACTGTTTGAGCACTTCATTAGAATTTCTGCCCAGGAGATAAATAAAATGCAATGAGGACAAAAGGAAAGTTGTAAAGGTTTTGGATTTATTTATTATTATATATGTATTCAATTTTTACATAGGAGTGTAGTCCAAACGCACATCACTCCCACTATCAGTTTTCCCTCTGCTCCAGGTGGACGATAAATGTTGGTTTCATTCAACTCTGTAATTGTGTTGTTGTCCTTTTTATGATCGACCAGATTGAGCTTTCAAGATCATCTGCTGGACCCCTGCGCTCTGTTGCTAAGTGTTCCATGTTGACTTTGGACAAATGGATATACAAGACCGGCCACAGATACTGAGCCTTTTGTCACAGGGGACGTTTGGGATTTATGTTTGAGGGGAAAAGAGGTCATACATCATCTGGTTCAGGAGTTCAATAAACAGAGTTCTATATGTACATGCAAGGCAAGGCAAGGCAACTTTATTTATATAGCACTTTTCATACACAAGGCAGACTCAAAGTGCTAAAAGAAAATGATCTGGTATCAGATCATGTATCTCTCTGGTAAAAATAGAAAATAAAAGGAAAGTTAGTAATAAAATAAAAAATAGATAGAAAATAAAGGCAAAGTTAAAAAAAGCATTGTAGATTTAAGATTTAGCAGAAAGCTAAAGCAAACATGAAAGTCTTCAGTCTTGTTTTAAAAGCTGTCAGAGTTGGGGCAAGTCTTAAATCCTCAGGGAGTTTATTCCAGCTATTTGTTGCATAGTAACTAAATCCTGCTTCCTCATGTTTCGTGTTGACTCTGGGGATAATTAACAGATTGGTCTCAGAAGATCTTAGTAGCCTAGAAGGTTTATGTAGTGGAAACATATCAGTTAAATATTTTGGCCCTAAACCATGTAGGGATTTATAGGTTAGCAACATGATTTTAAAATATATTCTCTGACATACAGGGAGCCAATGTAACGATTCAAGAATTGGTGTATTTTGTTCAATTTTTTTGGTCTTTGTTAGAACTCTAGCAGCAGCATTCTGAACAGGGGAGACCTGTAAGGAGACCATTGCAGTAATCAAGCTTGCTAGTGATAAAGGCATGTACGTTTTTGTAAGTCTTCAGTAGACATGAGCCCTCTAAGTCTTGCTACGTTTGATGTGACTGTCGAAATGTAAATCTGAATCCATGATGCAAGGTAATGGTTTTTGGTTATTAAGGTTATGAATCATTCACCTACTCCTACATGTCTTGTGTTGCAGCACTCTGCAGCAGAATACAGAGTCTGACGCAGACGTAGCACAGAATTATAATGTGGACATTTTGGACTGAACCCTTGTTCAAACCACCGTATACATGCTGATCAGAACATGTTACATTTTTAAGTTGTTGCTAGTTTTGTCATGTAGAATATAAAATTAATGTATAAACTTTACCAATAAGGATTTTTACCAATAAGAACTATTATCCAATCAAGGAATGTGTGATGTACTATCTGAGATAGATATAGATATAACTATATATATAAATAGATAGTATACTAGATAGATATAATAATCAAATAATCGATTTATCTAAGTGTACTTCCTACAATATGTCCAACAAGGCCTTGAGGATCTGAACACGGCTGTCGATTTCCCCTTCTCCTAGTCCGGACCAAACCTTCTCTCTCTCTCTCTCACTCAGGATATAGGTGTTGTCCACTGCGAAGGAAGGAAATTCTGTCACTCAGAACAATGGGCCTGTTTCTCTATCTATAGACCAGTGAAGCTGAGCCCCGGACTGAGAGGCAGCCGTTTTCATGTCCCGATAAAACAGAAATATCGAGGTAACCTACATCTACAACGGAACAAAGTAACAGACATTTGTAAATTACTGAAGGTTGGGTAGATCTCCGACCGGGACAAGGCTTTTGCAAAATGGAGTTTTTGTTAGGCGGGAAGACAAGAATCCAAACAAACTGAGCTGCGTTCGGTCGCATATTTGCATTTATGCAAGGAGAAGGTCTATCTTGAAGGATTTAATTGAAACGATAGAGGGATCAGCACTGGATGTAGGTAAGTGTTTACTTTTTATTTAAATGTATTTTCCTTTTTGAACACTTTTTTGTGTTTGGGTCTTGTAGAAATCTGAATCAATCAGTCAATGGAGTCTCAAAGAAAACACATCCTGTTTTTTTTCCTGTGGGCAAAATAACAAGAAAGAAAGACGCAACAACTGAACGATAGCGGGATGGAAGGAAAGAACGAAAAACATGAAAAGAAAGAGGGAAACAAAATTATTATATTTAGGCCTTACTTTCTTTAAATTACAATGTTTTTAGTTTTTAGTTAGGAAGGTTCATACGCAAGGAGAGGATTTTCCAGAGCGGAACTAATTCTTCCTCCACAATCCAATGCTTCACCTGTTGAAGACTATCCAAAGTCCACAAATGCTGAAATCTGTGGTAATTCACATAGTCAGAGAGCCAGTGACCCTTAGAGTGGGCATTTCCCTTTTGTTGCAACAGCTCAACCTGCGTCCAACAAAAGATGCTTCCTGTTTGGGGAATGACAAATTGCCCACACACACACACACACACACACACACACACACACACATAAACACACACACACACACACACACACACACACACAAACACGTACACACCTACATTTTTCGGGGATGTACTAATGCTTGGTCTATCTTCTTTGCGTCTATGCAACATGTTGACATCTCACTGTATTGTGGGTATTTCTTGCTGATGATATCACCCCATTGTCTGGTAATTCCTCCTTAGCATTTCTTCACACACATTCCTCACGCCAAGGTGGGGAAAGATGAGAGGAAATTGGCCAATTTTTTTGGCGGAAAACAATATCATTCCTTAAGAGTTCAAACACCATCTGGGCTCTCCCACCGTAAACCTTCTCTTATCCTCCACCGTCAGATGGAGGAGTCGGGCAGTCCTCGCTTCAGAAAACTCAATTTCCCAGTAGGCCTGTGGATCCACTCTCCCAGGAAACATTTTGCCAAGCTCGGTGGCCGCTGGCCCAGTGCAGTCTCCGTCAAGTGAGTGTGCAGCTCTATTAAACATCCCTTTTATCCCGCGCTACTTCCTGTCGGCTGGATCACCTTTGTTGATTTGTGGGTTATGTTCTAAGTTAATCCCTTTGAAAACGGGCGCCGTGATTAGTTCATCAAGCTGTCACAGTGTTTACTGAGCCCCGGAGCTTTGGCCTGCGTGTTATTTTAGGCGACATTGCTCGTCTACCTTCAGGTCTGTCATAATTTACAGCTGACCAGTCCTTTCCTTTCCCCTTCCTCTCGGGCTCCATCCGTCTTCCCCTGCCCCCCCCTCCCCCCCCACTCCCTGTCATTCCCAGGTCGACCACTAGCTCCGACGCGGCCTCCCTGTACGAGGCCCCGACGGCCCCTTCCTCTTCCCTCTCGGCCTCCACCCCCTCGCTGGCTTCCCCGGCCCCGTCCCCGTCGCCCTCCCCGGCCTTCCTGCGGCCCCGGCCGGCCGGGCCCCAGTCGCGGGCCAAGCGCCTCTCGCACCTCTTCCTGCGGGGCCGCTCCAACAGCGACCGGGACCGCGCGGTGGGGGAGAGGGAGCGGGAGCGCTGGGCGCACTCCGACTCCGGCCCGTCGTCGTCGCACCACTACCTGCCGCCGGCCTCCTCCGCCGCCCCGGGCCTGGTCAAGATCTACGGCGACGCGCTCTCCAGCGGGGCCAACTACCGCTCCCTGCTGGCCAACGTGCACTCCACGGCGCAGCAGCTCATCGCCCAGGTCATCACCCGCTACACAGAGCGGGAGCGGGAGGAGACGGAGGACGCAGGTAGGGCAAGGAGGGGGGAAGGGGGAAAGGGGGGAAGGGGGGAAGGGGGAAGGGGGAGGGGGGGAGAGAGAGAGAGAGAGAGAGAGAGAGAGGGGGGGATATTTATTTTCTTCGTTCGTTTTCCTCCTTTTTTTTTCTCCCTGGCCTTTAATCCAAAACAGGGAAGAGTTTGTTCAAAAAGCAAATATGAATGATGTCATATAAACAACAGCAGTGTGATGGAAAAAAGAATGACACCCCCTCTCCCCAACTTCCTCCATTACCTTCCAGTTCTACAGAAATACAGCCCAGAGGACTTCCTGCTGTGTGATGTCATTGGAAAGCCCATCCAAAGGCCAGATGGGACCGTCCAATGGGAGACAGAGTGCCGGAGGGGCGTGGCTTCCTGGGAATGTCCCTTGTTGTTGGTGGACATGTGGCGGCCCAAGGAAGGGTTTGAGCGGCGTTTTGAAATGCAAAGAAAGGAAGACTATGAGAGAGAGGAGAAGGAAAGGGAAAAGGAGCGAGAGAGGGAGGCAGAGAACTGCCAAGGTACAAATAGGAAAATATACGTAGGTCATGTAAGTCTTTATCATCATCAACATGTGATGGTAACCGTGTGTTTGTGTGTGTGTGTGTGTGTGTGTGTGTGTGCGTGTGTGCATGAGTGGGTGCCCGTGTGTGTGTATGTATGTATGTGTGGGTGTGTGCCTGTGTCTGTGTGTGTGTGCACGTTTGTGTGTGTGTGTGTGTGTGTGTGTGCCCATGCGTGTGTGTGGGGGGACTTGTGTGTGTGTTCGTGCATGTGTTTGTGTGTGTGTATGTGTGCGTGCGTGCGTGTGTGCATGTGTGCGTGCGTACCCGTGTGTGTATGTGTATGTGTGCGCGTGTACCTGCGTGTGCATGTGTGTGCGTGTGTGTGTGTGCGCGTGCGCGCGCGCGCGTGCGTGTCAGGGTCAACAGGTGTGCGCTGGAGGCGGAGCAGAATATCCTCGGGGGGAGGGGCCGAGGAGGGAGAGCGAGGTCACCGCTCGAGGAACTCCGAGCTCAGGCGGAGCATCAGCGACATGAACCTCAGCCTGCGCCGTCGCCAAGGCAACCATGTCCCAAACGACCCGCGTCTCGCCACTAACGCCCTTAGCAACAGTGGGACAGAGGACAGGAAAAACACCACGAGCGCGATGGCCCCGAAGGGGGGAGAGGTGAGCGGGGGGGAGGTTTACAGAGTTCAAATGAGTTCAGTGTGGCTGTTCTTTTGGGGGGGGGGGGGGGGAGAGGGGGGGGGGGGAGTTTCCAACAACACATCTTCTTCATGCTCGCGTTTCTAGACGAGGGGGTCAAAGGTCGCCAGCAGGGCCGCGTGGACAAACCAGACGCAGGAGGAGGACAAGGACTACTCCAGCTGTGACCTGGAAGTGATGTCACAGAGCTTGATCCTCCCGCCCACCGACAGGCCCTACTTCCTGCTGCTGCAAGGTTACGATCAGAGCAAGGCAAGGCATCGTCTCCCCCCCCCCCTCCCGCCCCCCCCCTCTCCCCGCCTCCCCCCCCCCCCCCCCCCCCCTCTCCCTCAGATGTGTCATTCAGATGGAGCGAACGCGTGGAGATTACACACAAACACTAACAACACTTAGGATATAAACATGCACAGGGATGCATGTCATCGCCGATGACGTCATGCCTGCATGTCCCTACTAATCGCCACATACCATCAGTCCTTTCCATTCCCTCTGCAACCCTCTCCCGTTCAAAACAAACTCGGTAGCACCAGACAACCGTACTGCCGGGACAATAGCACAACAAGAGCCCTCTGTGTAAGCCACTCCGGCGCTCTGAATGACTCACACAGGTGGCCATTGTAGCGACCTGGGACACACTTCACATGCTTATCTGGATTTCAATGCAACGTCTGAATAGTGTCTGTCTTCGGTGATGTGATGTGTGATACAAAAACCAAAACACTTAAAGGATAACAGACCTCCCTGACTCTCTCTCTATCGCTCTCTCTATCTCTCCCCCTCGCGCTCTATCTCGCTCCCCCTCTGTTGTGCTCCCTCCTTGTGCTCTCTCTCTCTCTCTATCTATCTCTCTCTCTATCTCTCCCCCTCGCTCTCTATCTCTCTCCCCCTCTGTTGTGCTCCCTCCTTGTGCTCTCTCTCTCTCTCTATCTCTCTCTCTATCTCTCCCCCTCGCTCTCTATCTCTCTCCCCCTCTGTCGTGCTCCCTCCTTGTGCTCTCTATCTCTCTATCCCTCTCTCTATCTCTCCCCCTCGCTCTCTATCTCTCTCGCCCTCTGTTGTGCTCCCTCCTTGTGCTCTCTCTCTCTCTCTCTCTCTCTCCTCCTCTCTCTCTATCGCTCCCCCTCTCTCTCTATCTCTCTCCCCCTCTGTCGTGCTCCCGTCTTGTGCTCTCTATCTCTCGCTCTTTGTTTTGGTTTTGCGCAGGACTTTGTTTTGTACATCATGGCGGGGCACACCCATGTGTTTGGGAGGAAGCCCACGATGAAGGAGCGAGAGAAGGACAGAGAGAGGGAGAGGAAGGGCAAGAGGCCCCTGAAGGTCGACACCTTCCTCTCTGCGCCCGACGTCCTCGCCAGACACCTTCTGGTGAGGAGGGACTCCGCTGTGCCCGGGACCCCTCCCGGACAAGGTGCGTACCCCTCTGTCTGCCCCCCCCCGCTTAACATTACACCGAGGAAGGGTTCCTTCTCAAGGCTTCCTCCCTTGGATCTAGGGAGTTGTTCTTGCCCTTAGTTAGGAGTCATAAAAGGTGTCATAAAATAAGTGCGATACAAAAAAAGTGGGCTTGACTTGGCCGTGTTATAACAAATAATTTCACGATGAACTAACACAGTACCTAATATTCCAAGGCTTCTATGCTTCCAAAAATAATGAAGATTGTGTTGCAACGTTGCAACACATCCCTGTGGGATGAATACAGCAACTCCCCCGCGCTGGGTTCATGACGTTCATGACGTTCCTCTTGCTCTGTCCACAGCTCTGATGCGGCCCTTCAGAGGAGGGGCCGTCACGCACAACGGCTTGGCCCTGTACCGCGAGGCCGCCCTGAAGCCAGGGGACGTGGTGGGTCTGGGGGGCCACTTTATCTTCCTCTACCGAGACCCCCGCGTGACCCCCGCTCCCCCGCTGGCGCTGGCGCTGGCCCTGCCCTGGCAGGCGGACGGCGGGCCCGCCACCTGCTGCCCCTCCGGGCTGCTGGACCGGCAGGAGGCGCTGAGGACCTACCTGGGGTCGTCCGAGGCCCTGCTGCGGTTCCAGCCCCGCCACGCCGACAGCCTGCTCCAGGTAGAGCGACAGAGGAGACGGCCGTCTTCTGAAAACACAGACTGACCGGGAAAAACAAAATCGGAAGGTGCCGTGATTCAATGTTTGTTGCGTTCGCTTCCCCTATAGGAGATCATCTCAAAGAACTCGTCCCCTGACTCAGGAGGGGGGCCCCTAGCCCCGGCCTACCTCCTGTCCATCATGATCGACCACGCCTCCAAGCACCTGGACCCCGCCCTCACACCTCAAATACTGCTCAAGGCGGCCAATCTGATCAAAGGAATCGTCTGGGTGAGTGATCCTATCACAGCATCGCCCCCCCCCGTGCTACAAAACCCCTCTGTGTGAGCCCCTCCATGTTTCAGTTGTCATATTACAGTCCTTATCGTTATTCCTAGGAACTCAAATCTAAATCCCATTTATCATACAGGAAAACACTGAAAGACAGGCTTCTTGGAGCCCAAGAGGATTACGGTTAGGGGGGAGTGTTAATAATATTTAAACTTTACGCCCTAAGTACAACACATTAGCACATGTGGATGGAAGTTGAGTACCATTTATACAAACATCCCCTCCTTCATCACGACTGCAATCATCGACCTCCCACCCGTTCAGATGAGATCTGATTAGGAAAATAGGAAAAGGAATACAGATGAGCGTAATAACCCGGTCAAACGGGAGACAGACAGACCGGACATGTGCACCACTGTGGCTGTTAGCTTGTAGACGGCAACATGGATGATCTGAAGTCACTTCCCTCCTGCTGGAAAATGTGCTGTAATTGTTGTTGGCTGTGAGTCCAGACTTTACCCCCCCCCCCCCCTCCCTCCCCCCTCCCTTCCCCTTCATCCACCCCAGCTCTAAATGGAGACCTTACTCTTTCTCCTCTCTTCTGTCGCCAATTCTTTTCACAGGATAACATCAAGGAATTTGGGGATAAGCATCCCACGCAAAAGTAAGATATTTTCTGTCGGTCACATTTCCTCTGTTTAGAGATTTGTTCGCCTACCGCTGAATGATTCACGATATGTTTGTCATTTTTGCTGTTATGGCGCAAGGGAAATCTGCACCAAGGTGGAGTGGGCTCATAAAAACGTTAACGAACACAGTTGTTTCTCCTCACAGTGTTTATCCGCTAACATAACAATAGAAAACAGGAACTTGGTGTGAACTCCAGCAGTATGTAATGGCTGACAATATGGACTGTGTTGTGTCCAGCTCTACAGAACCAGAGAGTGAGCTCTGTGCCCCGAATGTCCAGAAGCTCTCCTCTGACCTCCGACCTCTGATGTTCTGGATGTCCAACGCCACCGAGCTCCTCAACTTCTTCCAAGTAAAAGTCGAGACCATGGAGAAAGAATGGGAGTTTGAGGGTAAAGGAAATCATTGAAATCTCCGGGTTGTTTTTTAATTTGGCAAGGCGTTTAGCCTCATAAGATCAAAAATCGATTACAGTGCACCCTGTTAAAAGGTACGACACAGGCCTTTATCCAATGGGTTAGCCTGATTTATCCAAACCGTTGTGCCCTCCAAGCCCCCGGTGATCCGGTGCTGTCAGCGGACA
Source organism: Micromesistius poutassou (assembly GCF_964030765.1). Lineage (NCBI taxonomy): Eukaryota > Metazoa > Chordata > Actinopteri > Gadiformes > Gadidae > Micromesistius > Micromesistius poutassou. The sequence continues at coordinate 17,685,272 of NC_140278.1, forward strand.
TGGACGTCTGCTCAGAGGCCCTGGCGCAGCTCGATGACGTCATCATGCACACCTTCCAGCAATGTGTGTACCACCTCACCAAGGTAAGCCGCCAACAGAGAGCGGGCATCCCTGTCGAGTAACTCCTTCCATCGCTCTGACCTCAACCCCTTTCCTCAGAACCCAACCTCTCCCTCCACCCGCATCCACACATTGATGGGGTGACTTTTAGTGCGCTCGTGTCTCCCCTTTTTTGTCTCCCTGCGAAGACCCTGTACTCGCTGCTCCCAGCCCTCCTGGACACCAACCCCTTCTCCAGGGAGGAGAAGGACAAGGAGCGGGACGGAGCGAGGGCCTCCGAGGGCGGGGAGCCGGCGGCGGCGGCGGGGGGCGACGGCGAGGCGGACGACGTGTCCTCCCTGCCCCCCACGGTGGCCGGGCTGGTGGAGGTTTACCGCTGCTCGCTCGCGCTGTCCCGCGAGGCCTGCCTCTCCCCGCCGCTCACCTCGCAGACGTTCGGGTACCTCTTCTTCTTCACCAACACCTCCCTGCTCAACACGCTGCTGGAGAGGGGTGAGCTCTTGCTTCCGGGGTGTGACTCCGGTGACTCTGTGGTCGTTTGGGTGGAGGGGTTTGAACAGGCGGTGACTGGCGGTGCGGGGGCGGAAACTTGCCGTCGTTGAAGGGGTACGGGACAGATGTCTGTCAATTGGCGAGTTTGCTTTTCTCACCCTGATACAAACGAGTTGTTGTGATTCCATACACATCGATGTGAATCGACAGCGGGAGTTGGCTGGGTTAGCATTCGCTTTCCTTTAGCAGCCTCATTGACGTGCAGAGTTACAGTAGCCTAGCTCCTCTTTTTGTGAGGGATCTTTTTTCAGACGTTACTCCCCAAAGTGTATTCCCCTCTCATGCATGAGCTAGGCTAATGACACTCTGCAAATCAATGGAATCTGGGTAAGACAGGCAAATGCCAGTTTGCAGACATTTTATCTCTTTAAGGAGCAGGTATAAGGATGCCCAAGATGGCCTACAGGTAAAGCCTAGGACCTTGGGCATCAAACCCAGTATCGCTAGCTATGGCTGGGAGTCAAACACCCTTACCACTCCACTAACCTGCACCTATACTATATCCCTAGCTTTGCATATTCATCATCACAAATATTACTTTTTTTGATTTGTTCTGTTGCGTTCCTCTTTCCAGACGGCCTGTTCTCCTGGTCTAGAGCGGTCCAGATCCGCACCAACCTGGACCTGGTTCTGGACTGGCTGCAAGGAGCCGGCTTAGGGGACATAGCGTCTGAGTTCCTGAAGAAGCTGTCAATCACTGTTAACTTCCTGTGTGTGCCCAAGACCCGCCTCATCCAGGTAATACACTGATATCATGTATGGATGGGCAGAGTGTTCATCAAACGGCGACGTCTTTACCTGCGTGGCGTGGGATGGAGGACATGTTTCATGTTGCGCTGCGTCTGTCTTGGCTCGGCTAGTCGTCGTGGAGCAGCCTGCTGGAGGAGCACACCTTGTTGAGCCCGTCCCAGCTGCACCACCTCCTCACCCACTACAAGCTGGGGCCTGCCAGGGCTCCTCCAGCCTCCTGGGCGCCTCCTCCTGGAGCAGAGCTGAGCGGAGGTACGAACCACCAAGAACCTTCATGTAAACACAACCGAGAGCCCCGCAGCCCTCGTCTTTCTTAAACATTTGACCCCCTTGACCTCTTGTTGACCTATTCCAGATATCTTTGAGAGCTTCCTGGACCACCCACCGCTCATCCTCCCCAACGAGACCCCGCGGCTGAACCTCTCCCAGCCAATCCCCAGCCCCGAGCTCCAGAAGGAAGTGACACGCCTCCGGACCTTCCTGTGGGGACTTGACCAAGATGAGCTCCCAGCAAATCAGAGGACTCGGCTCTAGACAAGTCAAAATAGGTCATTGTATGATGGGAAGTCACGTTAGGACGAAAAGGAGGTCTCAAGGCAACTTAGGAATCACACATCGAGAAAACAAAGTACAATCGCAAAGTGTGTTGACCAATACGATGTGATGAAATCACCTGAAGCATCGTGATGTTGACGTGATTGGTTGGTTTGAAGAATGAATAACTCCACATATATTTCAATCATGTATTGTCACTGATATGGCTTCATAGAATTTATTTTATTATGGGTTATTTTAATATTAAAAACAACCTTGTGTTTATTGTACCACTAGTCTTCAGCTTTACTTGACTGACATGCATGTTTTTTGCATTTCCATGGTTTGAATAAAAAATGAAGGAATTCCCGCTCCCAAAAAACGTGTTCGGTCTCGACATGATCCATTGACCGTCCTGGTTTCCCCCCCAAAGGGGTCTCTGGGTCTTGGCAGACTCCAGCGCTTTCCGAGCGATGGGAGAAAGGTCCACAAGGTGGCGACGCAAGACCCGCTCCGTGCTGACGTGAAGTGATGAGTTTGCAGATAGGCTGGGCTAAATAAGTAGGGGATACAATTATATTGCTCTTTGAGCTTGGGGCAGAATCTCATGGTTTCCTGTAATAATGGCTGCGTTTGGCGCACAGCGGTGAGTCAAAGAGCGTAGCCGACCACACACACACACACACACACACACACAGGCGAGGAGGGGAAGGCTGTGTTAAAGGTCAAGACAGGTGACTTAAGTGTGCCCTGGGAATTTTTCATTTCCGCCCCGGAGGCAGCTGGGACCTACGCAAATGGCCGGGCCCTTTGGATTTCCCAGGTCATTGAAGTGGTGCGCCATCATGCTCTTTACACAGAAGTTCGTGAGTTACTTAGTGAGTCTGCTTTTGGGGACAGATGATGATGTCATTAAGTGAAGTGAGCAACATCTGTTTGCGTGTGTGTGTGCGTGTGTGTGTGTGTGTGTGAGGGACTGGACTCAGAAACTCTCACTGCTTGCTAATCCACCACGCCGTTCATTGTCTAGACAGCTTTGTCTCTTACGAAAGCATTCAAGTACTTTCCCACCAAAAAACATTGTTTTGACTGTGGTGACATCTACTTTTTCGCGAGAAACGTGCATGTTATTCAGCATTTCCTCCTGATGCTTTGAACTCAGGCCAGGATGCTCAGCTTACTTCCGGTCAGCACAGTTGGATGAGTTCCTTTCCAGTAAAACGCACAAAAACATAAGACTCCTCAGAGACCCCTGCTTACATCATCAGTGTTGTCTGGTTCTGGTTCCATCCACCCAGCTTTCAAACGAATCAGACATCAAGACACATGTCACGGACGTAGAGCAATTATAGATTATGATTCACTTCTAGAGGCCCCCCACTGTGGTCCACTTCATCAATAAAGTATTTGTAATCAGCCTTATTTGTAATTCAATGCGGTGTGTGAGTGAGAGTGAGCCTGTGTGTTTGTGAGCTAAATTCAAGTTTCCAGTAATCTAATACAGATGTTGCCTGTTCTTAAACACAGGCAGCCGGGCGGTTGGCAGTGGGCCATGCTGACAGTGTGACACTGTGCCCTAGCTCCTTGATACATGCACATGACCCATGTCTCAACAGCACTAAAGTATATGGTTAAGTAATCATGTGTCACACGCACACACACACACACACACACACACACACACACACACACAGTAGTGATGACCTCAAACACTGACACAGACAAAATGTCACAAACACACCAACATACACGCACACACACACACACACACACACACACACACACACACACACACACACACACACACACACACACTGTATACAAGCACACAACACACACACACACACACACACACACACACACTCACACAGACACACAAACACACACTTTCACCCAGTAGCATATGTTGTAAAACACATGTGTCTGCCTTTCTCTCTCTCTCTCTCTCTCTCTCTCTCTTGCTCACACACACATACACACACACACGCACACACACACACACACACACACACACACACACACACACACACACACACATCAGGAATCCGTACCCAGGTGCAGGCCCCACACCTGTTGAACGGCTCTCTGTAATTAGTTCAATACAATTACCATTGGTGGATGCAGGCAGGGGGTGAGGGAGGGGGCTGAGGGCTGAGGACAATGGGCCAGTTATTCTCCCCCTCTATCATCTCTCCCTCTCCTTCCTTCTCCCTGCCTGGTGTCAAGTAATGAGAGATTCTCTCCCCTCTTCAAAGCAACGGAGTTTCCTCCAAAACAGCTGAGTCAGAGGTGAAAAGAAGGAAGAAAGAGAAGGAGTGAAGAAAGAGAGAAAGAAAGAGAGGAACGGGCAGCAGTGGGGAGGGGCGTGTGGTAATGTAAGGCTGGTGGTGGTGCTGGTGCTGGTGGTGGTGGTGGTGGTGGTGCTGGTGATGGTGCTGGTGGTCCTGGTGGTGCTGGTGGTGGTGGTGCTGGTGGTGCTGGTGGTCCTGGTGGTGGTGCTGGTGGTGCTGCTGGTGGTGCTGCTGGTGCTGCTGGTGGTGGTGGTGGTGGTGGTGGTGGTGCTGGTGGTGCTGGTGGTGCTGGTGGTGTGCGGCCCACAGGACCACACTGATGGCCTGCATTGTTACCACCGCCGTAGTGCGCTGGGGGAGCCGGGGGAGCTGGCGGAGAAGGCAGAAACCACCTGCGACGCCCCCGTGGAGTCAAGGAACAGTATCTATTTGTGATCTGGGACCACTTTTACCTGCCCTGCGTCATCCCAAGGCTGCAGCATGGGGAGGTTTGGCAGGCAGTGCGTCAGGGAAAAGAGGGCAGAAAACTCACAAGACTGCACTGCAGGGCAACGGAGACTCTGAAGCACACTATCAGGGCATCAAAAGGGGAAAGTGTAAGTGGCCCCCGGTTCAAAGTGCGCAGAGTTTTCTAAAGTACAGGGCTCGCCGGATGTGAAGGTCGCTGGGATTTTCTGCTCTGGTCGAACTCATGTGGTCGAGTGAGGAGCAATGTGTTTTCTAGGAGTGGCTCCCGGCAAGCAAAACATAAAACCATTCGCCAGACAAAGGGCAACTCCAGACTAAAACAATGTTAGAGTGGAACATCGGAGTCCTCCGCATGAGTCCAGGAAACCAGGGGGAGGGGGCGGGGGATCCCGTACGAGCGCTCAGACGGGAGGACAGACCGGGGGTGTAGGAATCTGTGTGAGGTTGGAGATGGGAGGGGAAAAAGAGACAGGGGTGCAGAGGGGAAACCAGGGGAACGCAGCCAGCCAGCGGCGACGTGGACGCTCGTGGACGGGGGGGAGGGGGGGGGGGGGGAAGAAGCAGACTGGAGGATGGAGTGGATGGGATGGCTGTACATGGAAGTAGTGGCTGTACATGGAAGTAGTGAAGGGCAGGATTCTCAGCCGGGTGAACCAAAGGCCAGAAGAAAGGCCTGGTTTGCTCCTCTGGGGGGGAGGGGGGGAGGAGGGGGGGGGGGGGGGCGGATGTGTTTATTCTCAGGGTTACGTCACCCCATACATGAACAGATAAACACAAGCACAAGCATGCATGCACAGGCAGCCATATAAAGGACGCCCTGTGAGGTCAGATCTGCCCGAACAAGAATGAGGCTAGCCACTGTGAGGGCCAGCGTGGCCTCACAGCATCACGGACGCTTATGGCCTCCACCGCCGACCACGGAGCCCGGCCTTCCATGGCCTTTCCTCCATTAGGGGCTAGCTGCCCTCGCACTCTCTGTGGAGAGTAGTATGTCTGTACGTGTGTGTGTGTGTGTGTGTGTGTGTGGTTTGTGTTGTGTTGTGTTCTTGGATTTGATGAGCGTCGCCAAATTGGCCGTGGTGGTCTTTTCCTGGTTTTCCAAAATGTTGGCATGGGCACCTTTTCCTTGCTTTCACTCTCCCTTCCCGTGTGTTTTCCTGCCTCTCTCTCTTTCTGTCTCATTGGTTCTCTCTCTGTCTTTCTCAGGTCGGCGGGGCGGGGCGGTGGGGGGGGGAGGGGGGGGGAGGGGGGGGTCTCTGTGGCTCTGTGGGTCTGTGGGTATGGGGCCTCATTCCATCAGCCCGGGGCTTCTGTCGGAGGCTTGTTCCATTTTGCGTCATGGTGTTGACTGAGCGGACCCCACACTTAACTTCCATAGAGCCGCTGGGGCTGGGTGGGGGGAGGTGGGGGGCGCGGGGCCGCGGGGCAGGGGGAGGCCCGGGGGGGGGGGTGGGGGGGGGCAGGGCCAGAGGGCTCCGGCTAAAGCGTAGTCCCGTGTTCGGAGCGGTAATCTGATGGTCGTGTTTATTTTATGTAGCTCCCCTTTGATGGCGCAGAAGAAGTCTTTGGGCTTTTTGTTGCAGAGCCCGCGCTGCCAGGTCAGAGGTGCTTGCCGCGGTTACGCTCAGGAAGAATAATATTGGCCCTCATATTCGTTCCAAACAGGCTTCTTTCCATATTAGTGTCAGGGATACTCTTGGGCTGTTTCTGCCTTCCACAGGCTCCACACATTTGGGTGAAGGGTGGCGTTGGTGGTGGTGGTGGAGGTGGTGGTGGTGGAGGTGGTGGTGGTGGTGGTGGTGGTGGTGTCGGGGGCGAACTGTACCTTAACAGTATCTCTCCGTATAGGAGGAGAGAGCAGGGTAGGAGGAGCGGCAGCGCGGGCGACGTTATGGATATCCCCCCTCGGAGCTTTTCCATGAACCCCATCACACTCCGCAGAGGGCATGGGAGGTGGAGACCCGGTGGTGGGGTATATATATATAAAAGGCCCAGTAGTGAAGGAAAACCCGAGGTGTAAACACAGAATAACATGTTCCCTCCCGCTCGGCTGCCTTGCCTTCCACCTCAGCTGTGTCAGGACTCCTTCCCAGGGATTCTTTCAAAAAAACAGAAAGACAAGACAAGATTGGTGGGAGAGGTACCTCCCATTCCTCACTCTGTGCGCCCTGTGCCGGCCTCGCCTCGCCTGGCCTCGCCGGGGAGACTGAAAGCTCACACACCCACTCTTGCCTTGTGTCAGCTGTTTCAGATGGGTCAAAAAGCCAGGAAAATCACACTGCGCCATTTTGTGCGGCCGCCCTAACCCTGGTCTCGTGAAGAGGTTGCACGGCAGAATGCTGTCGGTGAAGTGACAGCAGAGGTCAGCGGGGAGAATTTATTTGTGTCGCTCATCGGTTCTATTTTTAGACATCTTGTTTGTTGCTCTTAAAACTACACCAACATTACTTTTTTTGGAAATCAACCTCTTGATTTCAAGTCTCTTTTCTTTCCTCAAAACATAACACGGAAACGTGCTGTGATTGCATCACCAAGCCCATCTGGGGGTAATCATTGCATTCCAGCAGATAGTAATCATTCAACTACAAGGGCCTTGATCTATTTTAAGACTCCCATCCTCTCCCCCACAAGCATTCTGAACGTGGGAGGGGGAATATCTGTGTCTTGTTATATTTACATACTTCACTTACATACTTTCCTTAAATACTTCCCTTGCATATTTTCACTTCACTCGGATCCTTTACTTACATTTTTCCCTTAAAAACTTCCCTCAGATCCTTCACTTACATACTTCACTTAGATCCTTCACTTACATACTTCACTTGTTACATACTTTCCTTAAATTCTTAACTTAGATCCTTCACTTACACACTTCACTTACATACTTCCCTTAGATCCTTCACTGACACACTTCCCTTAGATCCTTCACTGACACATTTCACTTACACACTTCACTTACACACTTCCCTTAGATCTTTCACTTACACACTTCCCTTAGATCTTTCACTGACACACTTCCCTTAGATCCTTCATTGACACACTTTCCTTAGATACTTCACTTACACACTTCCCTTAGATCCTTCACTGACCTTACATTTACATTTACATTTACATATACATTTAGAAGACGCTTTTATCCAAAGCGACTTGCAATAAGTACATTTGTCATAAGAAGTGAAACAATATATCGCCGTCGGTACAGTAAAGATGTTCATAGAACCAAGTGCAAGTACTAACAATCGCCAGGCTGACCCCATTCCCCGTATACAGCAGTGATGGCTAGGCTACTGCAGATGCTACGCGGCTAAGTACATGCTACACAACATGCATGCACAACGCAATTAAGTACATGCTACACAATTAAGTACAGTGAATGAATACAACCTGCATTAAGTGCGTTCATCAAGTGCCAGGACGTATAACAAACAATAGTGCAGCAGACAAATAAGGGACTGAATGGCTATGTAAAGTCTAGGTGAACTGGTGGGTTTTGAGTTGACCTTACGTCACATTGCTGAAATTGTGTTCAACAGGAGAGCTGCCCCACGTGTTCAGAAATGTGACAAGAACTTGCTTCATCATGCAGCATTGCACAAAGTCACCTTCACCTTCACATTCACCGTGAGTAATCAAATGTATTTGTCACTTGTGAGCCGCGATCCGTCAGCTTAATTGCAGCCAGAATTGTGTTTTTTTTCTTCTCTGTGATCATATATATTGGCTCAGAGCTGTGATATCATCATGGAGCCAGAAGATATCATCATGGAGCCAGAAGATATCAATCATTTGATACGAGATGGGACTCTTGACATGAATAGGAACATAAATCATGCGGACGCATGACCACAATTATGAAACCCCAACCTCACTCTAGCCCTAACCTGAACCCACTCACACATGCATGCACACACGCACACACGCACACACACACACACACACACACACACACACACACACACACACACACACACACACACACACACACACACACACACATACGCATGTTGCGTACACTCAAACACCTGCGAGTGTGGTCATCCCCCCCCCCCCCCCACTCCCACCTCCCCCCACCCACACAGACTGTAAATCCATTTGAGTGAAAGCATTTGAGGACACCTACGCAAACACTGAATGACTCAGGCAGTCAGCCAGTCAGACAGACATACATGCAAAGCAGAGAAAGAGAGAAAGAGAAAGAAAGCCAGACAGTCAGACAGACATACATGCAGGCAGAGAGAACGAAAGCCAGACAGGCAGACAGACAAGCTGACTAACGGACTTACTGACAAATTGAGTGACAGACGGAAATGAACGAATATACACACTCACAAACACACACACACACACACACACTGTCTGACACTTGAGATCCCCAGTCACAGCCAACCCCCCCCCCCTTCCCCCCGCTCTCGTACCAGAGCAGGAGGAGATCAAACCGTATGCAGATGACAGATTGTATTCCCTTCCCTCATCCTCTAGCCTCCACACTTCCCCTCCTGTCTGTTCAAACTCGTTAGCTGCGTTCCGAGGCCCCCGTGCGCGGCCGAGGTATGTGCTTGCTCATGGATGAAGGAGCCTGAGCGCTGATGTAATCCAGGACAAATCTGGGGGAAGCACCCTGTCCTGTGAAGCAATCCAATCCCTCCCCCGGGCTATTGAGCAGCTTAAAACGATTACCAACCACCCCTCGAAGCCAGCCCGGCTAGCTGGGGCAGCCGGGCGGCCAGACAGAAGGCCTCCGAGGACCGGACGCGGCTCGTCCGACGTCGGGACGAGGCGGCGCTCGCCGTGACGGCGTCATAAAGTGCGCAGGCGACAGGATCAGCCCGAAAAAATGTGTTTGCCTCACTTTTCCCCCCAGCCCCGGTGTCACACAACAATGGGATGGGATGGTGGGCACAAGGCACGGCAGGTCCGGTGAGTCACAGAGAGGAGCTGTCACTCAGCCAGGGGAGACTCACCCCGTAGGAATCGCCATGGGGAGGCGTTGGGGCCTTGGGGGGGGGGGGGGTGGCGGGGGCGATTAGGTGGTGGTTTTGTCCCTCCGGACGCAACGGCACTATCAGTAAACCCTTCTTCCTGTCCCGTCATGTGGGAGGTTTGTGTCGTTCCCTCGCTCTATCTGGGGTGGGGTGGGGTGGGGGGGGGGGGGTCACCCGTTGACTGGTTCCAGCGCATCACTTTGACTTCACGCGCATCCCTCCGTTTCTCCACCGCTGTTGGATGGCTCATTTCCACTCATGGCCCTCGGTTGTGTTGCCATGGTTTCCCCACCTGTGGACAGTCATCCCGACCCCGTCTCAAACGATCTGTTTATTTTTACTCCTCTTCCCTCTTTCTCCCTTCCCCCGTCATCACTTTTCATCGTCCGAGCAATGTTCACGCTCCACCGACGTCCAGCCGTTTCCTATGGTTTCCAAACATGGACACCCCTCCTTTTGTCTCCCTTCCCCCTTCCCCTCCCTCGTTGTCGTCATCCCTTTCTCTCTCTCCCCCTCTCCTTTCCTTGGTAATGGGGGGGGTGAGGATGAGCAGGGCTGCAACATGTCCTTCCCCCAGGTCCAAGTTCATTCCCTCCTGGGCTGCACAGCCCGCAGCTTATCTCCTGCAGGACCATTCCACGCATTCCACACATTCTTCCCGGCAATGCCGGGGGTCCAGCCAGCTGCGGGGGCGCCGGTGAGACAAGGCAGACATTTGAGGCCCTGGTCCATTCATCGCCGCTCTTACACCAACAGTGACCTTCTCATGGGGATGTGCCGGCGAGCGGATGAAAGGAGGAGAACACATGAAGGAGAATAGGTTATGGAGGTGACGCAATCAAAGGGATTAGGTCAACAATGGCGGGGTGTGATTATATACTTGTGCGTTATACTTGACCTCCGGGGCCAGGAATAGAAAGGTCCGGATAGCTTGCATATCTCAGCCACTGACTCACCGACTTGTGATGATAACGGGAGCCAGATGAGGCTTTTTAAGTTAATTGGGTGCAACAGTTGGGTTAGAGTGCATGGAACCAGGAAGCAGGAGCAGAAGAATAGAGAGATTAGAATAACGTTTAGTTCGGTCCGTCTCCCAAGGATGATGCCGTCCCCGGAAACGTGTGCTGAAGAAGTCTTTGATGGGCTTCTACTGGTCCTGGTCTAGGAGCTGGGAGCTCTGGTGCTGGTCATGGAGGGGGGGGGGGGGGGACCTGGTAGAAAGGTCTGAATGAAATGAAGCTCCTCAGTTGATACACTCATCCCTGGATGGTGGCAAAGCTGGTTAGGAAGAATGCATGATTAAACATTGCTTCCTTGTTTGAGATTAAATAAATAAAGTAGACGCATAGTTTCCCAGTTTAAACAAACAGTGACGGTAAATTGAATTTTATTGGTTCCCCACAATATGATGCAAGCAGGCCCAGCTGCGTTTGGAGCTAATCTGAAAACAAGACGTTCTTCCTTACAACAAGAGGCTTGGGCCCACTTAACTCAACCGACGGCCATTCATCAACCGCCTTGAATTCCCCCTTTCCCTAAACAAACAGGTTGTTTTCTGAAAATGTTGTCAGCCTTTCCAGCTGTTGTGCTCAATTCCCAAACAAGCCCGGTATGACTTAAAATACAGAAGCATTGATAACATGCGGATATGAAATTTCCCCTCGTGTGTTTGCCCTCGGTTATGATGAAATGCACACACTCCACGTGACGCAGGGGAAACAGTATCACGGAACCAATAGCAGCGGCCCTGTGGACGCGCGCGACTTCGGCCCATCTGTTATCATTGTTGTGGGAGGTCCATTTATGATCGTCAGCCAGTGTGTAACCAAAGTTAATTTAATGAATTGTCATTGATGGGCCTGAAGTGCGTCAGCATTCACAGAAACAGCCGGGCCCTGTCGGGTTAAAGGGGACATCAGGTTATAAATGGTTTTAAATAGTGCCGGGTGCACCAAAGGACGTACGCCAGCAGACGTAAGCATATGGAGGCTTGTGCGTTGCCATTCTTTCACGACAGCAACCCCCCCCCCCCCCTCCCTCCAGCATTAGCCCACCCTAGCCCCCTGCAGCCTCCTCCTCCCCCCTGCTCCTCCTCCTCCCCCTGCAGCCTCTTCCTCCCCCTGCAGCCTCCTCCTCCCCCCTGCAGCCTCCTCCTCCCCCCCTGCTCCTCCTCCTCTCCCTGCTCCTCCTCCTCCCCCTGCAGCCTCCTCCTCCCCCCTGCTCCTCCTCCTCCCCCTGCAGCCTCCTCCTCCCCCCTGCTCCTCCTCCCCCCTGCTCCTCCTCCTCCCCCCTGCAGCCTCCTCCTCCCCCCCTGCTCCTCCTCCTCCCCCCTGCTCCTCCTTCTCACTCTGCCCTGTGTGAGTGGGGTCACTCGTTTCACATTGACATCGTTACTCTGTTGCACGCTGCAACGTCACTGGAGGGCTGCTCCCTTTGTCACTGTGCTGCGCCCCACTTCAACCCACCCAACACACACACACGCACGCACACACACACGCACGCACACACACACGCACACACACACACACACTCACACACACGCACACATGGAACACACTGAGACACACACACACACACACACACACATAGAACACAATGACACACACACGCACACATGGAACACACTGAGACACACACACACACACACACACACACACACACACACACACACACACATGGAACACGATGACAGACACATAGAACACAATGACAAACACACACAGACACACAGACACACACACACACACACACACACACACACACACACACACGCACTCTCTGGGACAGACAGTTAGCCCCCTCCCCTCTTTCTCAGCTCCAGCCGTTTTCCCCTCAGTGTTTGTGAGCTCTCAGCTTCCGTAGAAAAACACGACAACAGGATCAGTGTGTGGCTGACGCAAAGGCACCGGGCGCCAGCCAGCAGTGGTCAGCTGCGAGACAGTGTACATCACACACACACACACACACGTCACACACACACACACACACACACACACACACACACACACACCATCGTCGTCCAC
>NC_140278.1:17707931-17742931 GCF_964030765.1 Micromesistius poutassou
AGGCGATCGTGTATCACACTGTGTTTTAACAGGTGAGAAGAACACGAAATCATATCTGTGGATCTTTGGCTACACATGATTGAGGCAGAATCTATTTTTGCGATATGCAAATCCTAAATCTTTTGTACAAGGGATGGAAATCTAAAATAGCTTCATACTCTCTAGTCTTGTTGATTTGTATATTGGCAGGTGTGTGTGTGTGTGTGTGTGTGTGTGTGTGTGTGTGTGTGTGTGTGTGTGTGTGTGTGTCTGCACGTGTCTGTATGTGAATGTGTGAGTGTGTGTGCATGTCTTTGTGCATGTCTGTGTGTTTCATGTGTCTGTTGATATAAGATAAGCAGTACTAAGCTATCAGTAGCTTTGTATCAGGATCTTTTAGGATAGCTAAATGAGGGCCCAATGCAAGAAAGCAATATAATCGCCAATATTCAGAGGCAGCAAGCAACATGAGATGTGAAAGAAAGAAATGACAAATCAAAAAACATATATATGTAGGTTTTGTGCACACCTGCATGCAAAGTCCTTATTTTGGTCAGTATTTGAATGTATACATCTGCATATGCTGACATTGGTGTGCATACATATAGGTGCAAGTGAGCACATTCACGGGCCAGACTTATATCCAAACAGTGGTTGTGTGGATGCAGTGTTTGGCGTAGACCTGACCTGATACAAATGATACAAATGATACAAGACCTGACCTGATACAAATCTGACAGATTTATCACATTCCTGCATTTGCATTCAGGAAGAAATTGTTTGGTGAGGTAATGATCCATGATAGAAAGAGGCCAAAAGAAAGAGGATAAAAGACCCAATTAGAGGCTGGGAAAGACAAGGGGAAACAACCCACAGGAGATGAAAAGGTCCCAGAAAGAGAGAGGATTAGATGGGAAAAAAGAGGATGAGAGGAGAGTTGAGGCTTGGGAGAACACAAAAGGAAGAGACCGGACCACAGACATAAGTGAGCACTTACGTCTGTGAGTGAGATGCGAGACAATGCTTCACATTCAGCATCCACCAAAAAACAACTGGGAGCCTGCAGCAACGCAGGGGTAAAGAAAGCATGATGGACTCAGGAAGGTTAGGGAGTACACACGACCCACCTCTTATTACACAGGTGGAGTGCATCACGCGTTACATTCTCTACACTCACACCTCATATCAATCCTCACTGTTTACTTTCATCCCTATTGAATCTGTCCTTATGTAATAAACCTGTTGTTCACTTCAGTGTAGGTACACTACAACTCAGGAATGTGCAGTCAGGTAGCTTATCGCCCTCTAGTGGGGACAGAGAGCAGCCTTAGTCTGGGAGTACAGTATGTAGGCGCTCGTACAGCTGGGCAGAGCACTGCGTCATCACAGCTTTTTATAGGTTTTGATCCTGGAGTTTCCCTGCTGCCCACTGTTGTCTATCCCAGCCCTTTGCTCTCTTAGTCACGGCATATGTTGTTCTGCACTCTCTGTCCCTCTCTCTCTCTCTCTCTCTCTCTCTCTCTCTCTCTCTCTCTCTCTCTCTCTCTCTCTCTCTCTGTCTCTATGTGTCTCTCTCTTGCTCTCCCTGTAGAAAATATTCTGTGGGTTCAGCTCATTCGTCCTTATTGTTGATGTTTGGGGAGGCTAAATGTGGGTGAACTCACACTGACCTGGCTAACTGCTCATTCGCGAAAGTTAGCATCTTTCTCCAACACAGAGAGTGGAAATCTGATCCAGGTGCCGTTTCCCTGACTTATTTCAGAGTTCAAACGTTGTGCTGATGAACACTATTGACCGGCGGCTTTGTGTTGTCTTCTCTCTTTCAGAAGGAGCATGCGTTTGATGCCGACTTGGAGCCCCACAGATTCAGGACCCTGCCAGCCATGAGCCAGAGAGCAGCCAGCGACCTCCAGAACCTTGAGGTAAACACTCCACTCCTATTGGCTCTTGGCTTGAAGGACAATCTTATTGCTCCCCCCACCCCCCAGCCCACACACACTACGCAATAGTAGGCCTATGTGTGTTTATATGGTGTAGATAAGTGAATGTATGGATGTGCAAATCAATCCAATGTTATGATGACTCACAGACACAAACACACACATTCACAATATCTAAGTCTCTGTTCTCTCTCCTCTCCAGTTGAAGCCCACTCTGTCCAAGCTGCATGCTGACCTGAAGCTGTTTGAGCACCACTTTGAGTGGTTGAACAGAGTGTCCAAGAAGCACCAACACCCGTCACTGCCCAAACTGGCAGAGATCATCAAAGAGATGAAAACCTTGATGGTCCTCCTCCACCGTCAGGTAATTGTTGATCCTTGACCTCGCTTGGCTCTCTGCTGCACATCCCTCAGATAAAAAACATATTTGATATCAGTGTGTCTGCATCCACTAGACCTTTGGAGTCTGAAATGCGCCATCCTAGAGGCAGGTTGTGAACTAACGGGTCGCTGTGTCGTCTCTCCTGTAGATTGTGAGGGTGGAGGCCCCCAGGCTGCCCCATGTGGCTCCCTCTCTCCCAACCAGCCTGCCGTACCAGTTTGATGTTCTACAGTCATCCCATGAGCTCCTTCAGCAGTTCAAACTGTTCTGTGATTGGGCATACCGGGCATTCATCAGCCTTAAACCCAGGGCTTCTGTTGTTGCACAGTGAGGTTCGCTGGACTATTATATGGTTTCAGAACCATCATGGATGCTTGGATTCCACACCTCAGGCAAAGGGCTATGGAGACCATGTCAATGGGCACTGTAGCCACTAGCATCCATGAGAAGTCCAAGCTTCAAGCCACAAAATGTGCATTGGGGAACCTGTCATTCCACCAGAGCCTAAATGGATGCCCCATACGAGAGATAGAGATGAGGCTTTCCAAGATTTGCCTTAAGGGGAACTGCCAATTGTTTTTAGATGAAATGTTCAAGTTTTCAAAAATATTTCTTGAACGCATTGTTCATGACCACATTATTTATGTATTTATTTATTTATTGTTAAATTATTTAATGTTATTTATTAAATTTTGTACTGATTCGCTCTTAACTTTATGTCTTTATAAACATGGTCTATATCTCTTGATTTTTTATCTTTTTTTAATCCTTTATCGCGATCTAATCTTACCCTTAAAAAAGCAAAACCAGCACCCACAGAAGCACTTCCTTAACGTAGCCTCAATGCAACCCTTAGTAGTAGCAAACATTTAGAATAGTCAAGTATTTTCGGTCTCTCTTCCTTCTATTTTATCAAAGCGCGACACACTTTTCAAAATAAACATTTCAAGGGTTAACGTAGTTACACCTTATTCATGGTGGTGTTAAATGATGGCTTCAGAAATCACATTTATCCAGGATGGCACTCAGAAATCAAAGGAGAGTTATTTTGTACCGTGGGTTGAGATATGTATTTACAGTGGCTGTTCCTCTGACCCTGAATGAGGAGGAGCATATCTAACGTTGTGGTCAAGTGGAGTGAATGTGCCCTGCTGTCGAGCACTGATGGATCTGATTAGAAACTTTGCACAAACTTGTTAGCATGAGCCTATTGGATGAATGGGATGATTTTGAAACTGTGCCTTGGGGTGGAGAATGAATAATTATTTTGTTTTATTTTTGTAACTTACACCACAACATACAACTTGCACCCCAAGCCTTAAAATACCATGTATTGTGATACCCTGGTTCTGCAGTTGTACACAAATGTACAAGAATGTCAATTGTTGCATACAATGTTGTTTATTATTAATTGTATATTATATTGTTTTATATAACATAATGTAGAATACCGTTAATAATATACCTATCATTTTGTCCATTTTAATATTATTCTATTTTAGTATTTGTTACCGTGTTGCCTATTTATTTAAGTTACTTTAGTGGAACTATTTATTTTTGCGCTGAACAGGAGCGAGTCTCCTCTGTTTTTGTACTTTTATACTATTTTTAATCTGTTTTACAATTGTACCATCATGTTTAAATTATTGCTGTAACACAATTATGACTTCAACACACTGATTGGCCTCAATGTGAAATATTCAAATCAAGCAAAAATAAAATCAAATAAAAAATGAGAACAAGAGAGTATGTGTTGAATTCAATTGAATAACATTACATGGATGATTTCTACCTGATTAGAAAACGTTGAAAACAACCAAGTTCAGGTCGGCATGAAAAATAATACTACATTACCCATAAAGCCCTTCTACAAGTTGAAAATATTACATTGCAACGATCAAGACGATTGCAAATTATTTTTCAGTTGAAAGACCAATTTATATAGAATTTGAATAGAATACACGAATTTCTTCGAATTGGAAGATAATAAACAGTTCAGTGTCATGTTAAAAAAGGTTATAATTTAACGCCGGACTGTTCTTAGCGCTCGTCCAATGGGAGTCGTTAATTTGTTGTCCGTCTCGTCCAATAGCAATCGCTGTTCTTAGAAGGCGGCATCGGGTAGACAACTGCTAGTTAGTTTGAGCTGGGTTTATTGTTAAGGTTGTGTGGATTAGCACTGCGGAACCAGAATGCCCCAAAATATTAACAATGTAGTCTGACAATGACTTAATGTATAAAGGTGAGTGTTTCACTCCTTTTGATGCAAAATAGGTTGCAGTTATTAATCGCCGCAGTTCGGCGTTGACGAGGGCTTGGTTAAATGTGCAGGCCAGGTTTGTTTTGGTAGTTAAATCAATAATGTTTCCCTATGCGTGTTTAATGGTTTGCTAACATAGCGGCTTATACGTGGAAGGTATTTTATTATTGGCTGTCGGCACTGTTTATGTCCTCCTATACACCGCACTGCGGGGACTGTCATAAACAGGATGGAGGAATAGACAACTGAGAGGGAATGTTTAACCATCGGAGGGAGGGGTGACTCTGGAGAGAGGATGGAATTTAAAGGGGGCGGCGTTACACTGCCTCGATATTAAGTTTCCTGCTGAGTGCACGTTTTCCTATAGGCAATTTTATTTCTAAAATGTTTCTATTCATGTTTTGCCTCAACAGAATATCAAACTGCTACTTGGAACAACAGCTGGATTCTGCAGACATTTAATGCCAAACAGAAGGAGGGAAAGAAGAAGCAATGATCCTGCAGAAGGAATAACCCTAAGCCTCCTTACTGGTTCCAGCGTGTTGTGCTCCACATGGGCATCTGAGGGGGGATGGCTAATTCTGTGACCACGTTGGTGGACCAAACAGAGCTCTTACCAGGCCAGTCCACTACCTCACTCTCTCCCTTCCCCTCCCTGCTGGGCTCGGGGGAGGACGGTGAGGATGAGGGCGAGCCAGGGGTGCTGGTGGAGGGAGACAAGGAGGTGGTGGAGGGCGGCGAGGAGGTGGTCCTGGAGATGGTGACGTCGTCATCTGTGTCGGGGCCGACCCAGCACCAGGACCAGACGGACCACCCCTTTCAGTGTCTGGTCTGCGGCAAGAGCTTCCGCTGGTCGTCGCGGCTGACGCACCACCAGCGCAGCCACAACAACGAGAGGCCGTACCGCTGCAACCTCTGCCCCAAGGCCTTCAAGGGATCCTCGGCACTGCTCTACCACCAGAGGTGCTTACTTCATGGGATGCTGCTGTGCTGCCTCTGTCCATTTTACTGTGAATGAATGAAGTTGAAGAAACGGGGAATTAATGGACGGGTGGTATTAAGCTCCAATCTATTATCACTTACGTTCATGCAAAAAAAACAACCTTGTTGTGTTGTAGAGCATCCTGCAAACCAGTACATGGTAGATGAGGTGGCACACACGCACACACAATGTATAGCACTTTTAGAAATGCTATCAATTCTGATTATAATAATAATAATAATCTGTATGTGCATAGTGAATTTTACTTGTATGCTGTCATCCTACAGTCCTCCTTAATAGGTACCTTTCTCTCTCAGGTCTCATTCGGGTGAGAAGCCGTACCCATGTGGGCAATGCGGCAAAGCCTTCAAGCGCTCCTCTCTGCTGCAGGTGAGACACTCACACTCCCCTGGTCACCATCACAACAGCATTGTTTGAACAGGAAGCCACCGATACGACCACCATCCAGTCCCGCTGAGTGTTGTGTGTGTCGTTCGTACCACCAGGTCCACCAGAGCGTGCACACCGGCCTGCGCACCTTCCTGTGCCCGTACTGCCCGCTGACGTTCAAGTGGAGCTCCCACTACCAGTACCACCTGCGGCAGCACACGGGCGAGTGCCCGTACCCGTGCGACAGCTGCCCCAAGGCCTTCAAGAATTCCAGCAGCCTGCGGCGGCACAAGAACGTGCACCTGGGCCTCAAGCCGTACACGTGCAGCGTCTGCAACAAGGCGTTCACGCAGTCCACCAACCTGCGGCAGCACATGCGCATACACACGGGGGAGCGGCCCTACGAGTGCGGCGACTGCGGCCGCAGGTTCACCCACTCGTCCAACCTGGCGCTGCACAAGAACTCCCACGCCGCCGCCGGCGCCGGGGCGGCAAAGGAGGGCAAGATGGGCGCGCCGGGCAGAGAACCCGCCGGTCAGATAGTGGAGATGGTGGTGGGGGAGGGGGAGGTGACGTCGTCCATGCTGACGGACATGGTGGGCTTCGTCAGTCCGGAGGGGACGGTCGGCGTAGGGATGGAGGAGGTGTTCATGTCGGCCTCCTCCTCCGGCGGCCAGAACCTCCCCCAGCTGAGCCTCTCCTCCTCGGGGCAGGAGGTGTGCGCGCCCCGGGCCATCGGGACGGAGGTGCACCTGAGCACGGACACGGGGGCCAGCGTGCTGCTGTACAGCTGCGGGACCTGCAGCCAGACGTTTGGCACGCGCACGGAGCTGGAGGAGCACCAGGCCCACCACATGGGGCCCAACGGGCACAGGGGAGGGGGCGAGGCCGGGCACGGGGGGGACGTGGCCATGGTGGGGGTGGGGCTGGTGGGAGCGGGTCACCTGCTGGCGGACTTTGAGGAGGTGGTGACCACTACTGTGGGGGAGAATGGACACACCGCGGAGGAACTCCTAGGGCTGACCGAGGGAGGCGATGGAGATAATGCGGTACGTGATCAAATCATGGCAAGAGTTGATTATGAAGTGAATATAAATGTTATAAACTGTAGACATAATTATTTTGATCCTTGTAATCGCCGGAGTCCATACTTAATCACTTACTTAATCTAGATTATATTAACTATGGAATTGGCCAGAAAGTCTGCAACCCTGCAATGTCACAATCAAATCCAAGGCTCAACCTTTTGAAAAGCCTTGTTCCTGTATGTGTTGCTTCCTTCTGCGTGTCCACAGAACGTGGGAAGCACCCAGGCTCAGTACGACCTGCTGCACAGCTTCACCGAAGTGACGCCGGCCTCAGAGACGGTCCAAACAGACTCCAGGAACCCCACAGCCGGCCTGCAGTGCAGCTACTGCAGCAAGGCCTTCAAGACCAGCGGAGGCCTCAACAGACATGTCTCACTGGTGCGAACGGCTTTTGACTTTCTGAATGAAATATCCACATGATAACATTATTTAATTAATTATTTATTATTAATTATTTATTTTATTAATCCGTGACGAGAAATGTTGGGTGTCACAGCGCTTGTGAATAAACGCCCTTTGAGACTGTAATTGGGATTTTAGGGCAGCAGCAAGCACAGGACAGTGGTAGAAAAAAAAAGATACAATTAAAAATGTGTGAATAACTACAGAAAAGTGATCTCCAGAACATCGGATATAGTCACGATGTATGATGCGTGTAAGCGCCTGTGTTTATACATGCCCTGGTGTGTTTACATATGTGTTGCAGATGCACTCTCTCTCGTCCCAGTCCCGCTGCCAGTTCAGCTGCTCTGCCTGCGACCGCTCCTTCCCCCTGCTGTCCTCGCTGCTCACCCACCAGCACTCCCACACGCCCGAGCAGAGGCTGCTGGCCGAGGCGGAGGCTGAGATTGTGTGCCCGCCCTCGCTGTCCCTGTCCCTGCCCATGCCCTCCTCCCCCGGCCAGGGGGACAAGCAGCAGCAGGAGGAGGGCCAGAGGGAGATCCACGTCAACATCCTCACCGTCGGCGAGGAGCCCGACGAGCAGGCCCCCAAGTCAGCCAAGGCGGCCAAGAGGACGGGGGCCGGCAAGCCACCGCCGGCGGGAGGTAACGGCCTGTCTCTTTCTCCTACAATCTCAACTAGATAATAGTATTCGTTTTGGTGGTAACATTGAGGGCATCCTATGTTTATAATTGATTTGTTAATTCATGGGTTTCCCCTGTAATAGGCTAGTAACAAGAAACGACATAGTAATAGTAGTGTAGGTAAGGTGTCAGATCCAACAGCGCATTCCTTCATTAACATCACTTTATTAAATCACACAATGTCAGACTGGGGCTTTGTTTCTTGATTTTAATAATTGTCAAGGAAGCAAGCAATTGGGCCGTTCTGCCCAGTTCCTCCACCATTCTTTATATAGTTTATTTTTGTCCAACCAAACAACGTGATGATGTGTACAAAGTGTCACCATGTGTAATGAATGGTTTCACCTCTCCACATGTGGTGCGCAGAGAGACCTTACCGCTGCAGTGAGTGTGGTAAAGCCTTTAAGGGCTCATCGGGCCTGAAGTACCACATGAGGGACCACACCGGGGAAAGACCCTATCGCTGCACCGAGTGTGGGAAGACCTTCAAGAGGTCCTCGCTCCTCTCCATCCACCAGAGGGTAAGAGGCCAACACTAGAACGACATGATCTCCTCCACTGCCACCATTCACAGCCGTCTTTAGATCTGATAATCTGACACTTGAATTGGGTTTACCATGATATAACTGCATCTACTTTTAGCATTACAGCTAAGTTGTCTCTCAAAATTGAGGGCTTCATTACGGATACTTCATCCAATATATAATTGCATAGGCGGGATAGTGTAGTGGGCTGTGGTTCGACTCCCAGTGGGAAAGTTCTGGGTTCGGTCCCCAATTCCCACAGCAAACATCCTTGTGCAGGACGACGGCGATGAATCAAATAATAAAAATAACGTGAAACTTAAATGCAACCTCCCACTCTAGGTGCACACAGGCGTACGGGCCTTCCAGTGCCCCCATTGCCCGCTGACGTTCAAGTGGAGCTCCCATTACCAGTACCACCTGCGGCAGCACACGGGCGAGCGGCCGTACGTGTGTAAGGAGTGTGGAAAGTCCTTCAAAAACACCAGCTGCCTTCGCAGGCACAGCCAGATGCACTCTGGGCTGCGGCCTCACACCTGCTCCATCTGTTCCAAGTCTTTCTCCCAGACGTCAAACCTCAAACAGGTGGGTTACGTTTATTGCGATGTATTATTGACGTCGTATACAGTCTATATTGGACCATGATGACATTTGTAACAATCATTTTGTAATTTGTTTTCTGTGTGGTGGATTGTCTGAAAATGCATGCTGCTGTGCCAGTCTCTCTTGAGTCACTTTTTGAACGAGGTTAAAGGATGGCCATAACAAAACAAGAACCAATTAGTTTTAATGTCTGTGTGAACTCTAAATGTCTCCCTTACTGTCTACAGCATGAGCGCACCCATTCTGGCGAGCGGCCCTTCCAGTGCACCCACTGCAACAAAACCTTCACACACTCCTCCAACCTCCAGCTACACCTCCGCACACACTCCTCGAGCAAAGACTTCAAGTGCCCCTACTGCTCCAAGGAGTTTGTCATGCACTCCTACCTGCAGCGGCACATCCGCACGCATGGCACCGGGGCCTCCCTGCTGGGCCCCGGCGGGGCCACTAAAGACGGGGTGGCAGTGAAGGCTAGCGTCGGGGGAGTGACCACCACCACCACCCTGCTCAACCCCATCACCCTGGAGTCCTCAGGGAACAACGGCAGCCTGATCGTGTCCCAGCCGGCCCTGGACATCCCCCCCAACACCTCCCAGAACTACTTCATGATCCAGACGGCCAGTGGCCTGCAGCTCATTCCCCTGTCAGCCCCGGCGCTCGCCCCGCCACCTCCCCCGCCCCCGCCCCCGCCTCCGCCTCCGCAGACCCAGAGCTACCTCCTCCTACAGTGCCCTTCCTCCAACGGCGGCCAGCCAAGCTTGATTCTTGTCCCCACTGCAAACAGCCACCTGGCCGGCCCGGAGCCTCAGGCCCTCCCATTGGTCCAGAGCGTCAAAGGGCTCCAACCTGTGTTGAGTCCCCCCCAGAGCCAGGGGCCACCGTTTTCAGCGGTGTCCCAGCAGCAGCAGCAGCAGCAGCAGCAGCAGCAGCAGCAGACCAGGATAATAATCACTAACAATAACCATGTAAACACTCCCGTTGCCCCGGCAACACACACCCTCAGTAAATCTCTCCTCACCAGGCCCATCCTGGGGAGGAGCACTCGCACCGCCAGGGGCAGACGGGCACACAAGACCAAAGCCGCAATTCAGAAATTCAAACCGGCCACCGGCATCCACGCGGAGACGGACCCTATACACTCTAGTGCACCAGTTGTCATGGCAACCAGCAGTAGTGCGGATGCCACCACCACCACCACCTCCATTACAGGACATGCGTCGTTACCCACGGAGTTCTCCGGCGCGCCTTCCTGCGGCTCCGAGCGAACCGGTCTGTGTGGCCCCGGGCCGCCCCCCAACGCAGCTACCTCGGGAACCCCGTCTCCTCCACGGCAGCACCACGTCGTCACGTCCCGGCTCCAGGCGGCCCCCTCCGGCCTCCCCTCCCCTGTTGCTCTGGGGGGCGCGCACTCCCTGAGGGGGGGGGAAGGCGAGGCGGGGAAGCAGCTCGTGTTGTGTTTTGACGACGAGCTGAGCCACGAGGTGATGAAGAGCGACCACGGGAGTCAGGGCTCCTACGTGTTTCAGTTGGAAGGCGCGGGGGAGGGGGCGGGGGGCCGAGAGGGGAAGTCGTTTGTGCTGCAGTTCAAGACCAAGGAGCAGAGGGAGGGAGACGCGGGGGACGATAAGATGGTCTCGCTGCTGCAGGAGTGGGGTGGGGGGAAGCAGGAGTTGAGCCGGACAGGGGGTGAGGGTGAGGAGGAGGAGGTTGGGCAGGGGGAGTCGTTTGTTCTTCACTTCAAGTCTGACGCACAAGACAAGGACCTTGCGTCGGACGCTAGCTACAGCCACAGTGCGGACGACCGGCTCGAACTGTCCTGCACGCCTAGCCGTGGTCTGGGGCCTCTGGACGGGCAGGAAGTGGTGTTTGAACTGGGGGGCGAGGACAAGATGCAGCAGGAAGCCGGGGAGGGCATGCAGATGATCGCGTTGATCGAGCGTGAGGGTGGGGCGGCAGGAGAGGGGTCCGGCGGCGGCGGTGGTTCGGAGAGCGGGAGGATGGGGCAGAACGGGACGGCCATGGAAGGTATTTTTCAATTGGAAGGAGGGGAGGGCATCGTCATCATAGAGGTCAGAAGCGTAGCAGAAGAGGGTACTGATAGGCGGAGGGAGGGGGAGATGTTGGAGATGAACGAAGCGAAGGAAGGAAGTTTCAAAATGGAGCAAAAAGACATATGTGGAAACGAATGTAATTCTGCAGAGAACACAAATGGACAGATAACGTTAACTGCCAACACTGTCTGAAATGGACCTACCTACACCTGACACTCAAGAAATGCCATTTTCTAAGTGATTAAAATCAGTGTGGGTTTTAGAGTGTGTGTGTGTGTGTATGTGCGTGTGTGCGTTTAGGTATTTAGTGTGTGCACTTTAACCAGTTTGAGGTCACCTTAGAACTCAGAGAAACAATGCTTCAAGACAAGACAATGCTGCTGTGCTTCAATGCTGTGGTGCGGTCTCGGTTTATAGACCTCGGAAATTGGTAAATATATTAGTTTAAGGTTTACTGTCCAATGACAATTTGTCTATGGAGTACATAAGCTATTTGTGTACAAGTATACAGCTCACCCTCACAAGTAATACTAGTAATTATTAATAAAACTCTTGATACCTTGTATCCTAATTTGAATTATTATTTATTGAGTCAGGGTTTTTATAAAATAATGAACAGCGTGCGTTTAGGCGATGGTGTGTGTTTCTTATGTACGTTCAGTTTCCAATCTCCAATAGCCTGTTTTAAAACTCCCAAAAACGATACAATAATGATCAATGTTTTATCACGCTTACGTTGTTACAGGTGCATATAACTACGTAACTATTAAGTATATTAGAATACATTGTGTGTATATTATGTAATAATGCGACGTGGTGAACCCATCCACAAGCCTTTACTCCGTGGTGGAGAATTAAACGATTTCCGAGTTGTTTCGAACGCATCTTACGATTCTATTCCCATCCACCGTACGGAGTTATAATTATGCGTACGCAAACGGCGTAAATGCCTGCACTGGATGTGTGGCTGCACGTAGAACTGGTATTCCAGATCCTTTATTTGACACAAGACTACGAAGTCATACAATCCCACGTTGGGACAACCAAACGCTACAGTACATCAAACAGTGGATACAGATATCGTTAGGTCCACTTTGAACACTACTCGTCACAACCGCGAACGGTAAGCGAGTTTCGCGTTTCTGTTGCGCCGGTTTACTACACGTAGCCCTTTTAATAACCATATATGGTTTTAAATGCGTTTGCTGCAGATTGCTAGTGTTACAGTGCAAAGCTTCTGTAGCGTGTGATGATGTACACATAAAGATTATTCATACTGTGTAGATCCACGCTGCATATCCCTGCAGTAATCTCTGATCTGTCTTTGTTTGGAGCGAATTTGAACAAATGGGTCATTGCGTAGACACAATCATAATGTAGCCTAAGCCTACACAGTAGACCTGAGGCAACCCATTTCATAAAAATAGACTACCATGTGTATTCTAGGAACACTTTGTCTCGTAAATGTACACAGCCGAACAGTTATTCCAACCGTTTGTGTACTCATTCTTTCCGACGCTTTTTGAACGTCCCACTGTTTGTGCTTCTTGTGACCCATTGGAATGGTGTGACAGAGCCACTGTATGAATTCAACGCCTAAACATGGTGAAGTTGGAGCTGGATCAAGTGGTGGTACGGAGGATGAAGGAGGATGACATAGAGACGGTCAAAGCACTCATCAAGGTATGTAGGTAAACAACGCATGCACAGATGATGTAAGTCATGCAGCTACTTTGAAGACTCCTAACGCCATCTCTGCCCACATTCCAGGAAGGAGGTGAAGGAACAGAGAACCGCCTCATCCTCCACGTCCTCACCCGTCCTCTGTGTCTCTTCGTCCTCGCCATCATCTCCTCAGTGCTCCGCTGCGTCGTCCACTCCTTCATCTTGGCTCTGGCCATACCCGTCTTCCTGCTCATCATCTTCCTGAAGATCACCATGCCGAGGGCCACGGGGGTCCTGGGCACCAGCCGGCCCTGCTGGGACTACGTGGGCAGCAGCCTCAGGGGGGGCGGGGACGACATCCTGGAGAACCCCTACGCCAGGATCAGTGGCAAAACACAAAAGGTGTGTCGTTTAGCTTTGAATACGTCAAATGACTGAATAGTACAACCCCAAAGGTAGAAACCACACAAGGATCTCACTATTAGTAGCTCCAGAAGGTAGAGCGGGTTGGCTGGTAACCGCAAGGTTGCTAGTTCGATCCCCGGCTCCTCCTAGCTGAGTGTCGAGCAAGGCACCTAACCCTAAGTGCTCCCGATGAGCTGGCTGTCACCTTGCATGGTTGACTCCGCCGTCGGTGTGTGAATGTGTGCATGAATGGGGGGGATGTCAGGCAATATTGTAAAGTGCTTTGGATAAAAGCGCTATATAAATGTAGTCCATTTACCATTCATCTTACCGCTTGACTCCCAGCCAAAGCGGAGGATGAAACCCAAGACCAAGGAGGAGGCGTCCGCCCCGTCGGAGCGGATAGACCCGGATCGGGAGGAGGCGGCGGGCCAGGTGTGGCTGGCCGACTGCGACGGCGAGATCGCCGGCTGCGTGTGCCGGGAGAGCGAGAAGCGCCTGGGGGTCAGGAGGATCTGCAGGGTGGTGGTGGGCTCCTGGTACCGCAGGGAGGGCCTGGGTCGCCTCCTGGTCCAGAGCCTGGAGCACAGGGAGCGGGAGGCCGGAGTGCGCAGGCTCTACGCCCACGTGCCGTTCCCGTCCACGCTGGGGGAGGTGTTCTTCCGGAAGCTGGGCTACCGGCCGCTGGGCGAGCGGACCGGAGAAGAGGGCGAGGAGGAGGACGAGGAGGTGAAGGTGGAGAAGCCGGAAAGGGGCTTCCTGGGTTTCCCCCTCACCAAGGTGTATTACAAAGACCTCTGAGAACGTTGAGGCAGACTGTAGAAGATCTACACGTGGGAAATGTGGAGAGCAACAGAGAGACTAAAGAGAAAAGACTAAGGAAGACTAAATTGGGCAATCAAGTGTACATGTATACTTCAGAGACCAGTGTCACTACATCAGCTTTTTGTGTCTGTTTCATTATTTATTTGAATCCCTGTGTTATTTATATCTGTATTTATTCGTTCTGTCTTGTTTTGATTGTTTTATTGCCGATTTTCTAAGGAGAGTGGAAGTGTTTGGATTCTTGTTTGTGATGAAGTAAAATACTTTATGGAAAAGTGTTTCAAATATTTGTGTGTTTGTGTGTTGATGCATGTGTCTGTTGATGTGGCTTTGCATATGTGTCTACTTGCGGTTTGTGTGTGCTTCAGCAGGTACAGTAAAGGAACTGCAGATTCATCACATTTACACTTCAGCAACCTATGTTCATTGTACATATTTGGTTAGATAACACTTTTTAATCTTATAAGATTTTCTCAGTGAAGATATCAATATAATTAGATTGCTTTACCTCAAATCCAATAAGTAATTAGAATGTGTATATATACATACTGTACATACAAATAATTGAGTGTATGTGTGTATATACAAATGATTTGTTGTACTGGCTATTGACCTTGTGGTTCAGCAGGTTTTGCAGGTGTACTGCACGTTTCAGCCCAGCACATTCATTGTGCGTAAGTAGAAGTCATCTTCCACCTGCTTGGTTTGCAGGTAAACCGCAGGTTTCTGAATGTTGGTCTGCTCCTGTCCTAATAGCACTCTGTGTCTGGTAAAGCTCCAGTCGCAAGCCACTGCTGCATTCACACAGGATGTTTGTACTGTGAAAGGCCTATGCAAAAAGGAAATCAATCTCACCTAACCCCCCACCTGGCTTTCGCCCCACAACTAAAGTGCAGTCTTTCAATCACATACAGTAGCATAACCCTCTAGCCGCTGAATAAAACCATGCACAAATACAACACACATCATGCCCCTCAAATGGGTTCGTAAGCAGGTCCTTTTCATGCTGCTGGTTTTCTGTGTATGCCCGTCCTGGTCATCATCGGGTCCTGCTCTACACGACAGAGAAGACACCTGCGAGCGGGGCCTCAACCCCAGCCATCAGTAACTATTATTGTTGTCAGGAAACAGATGTGAGTTCACGCCACTGGAAATGAGGCCTGTTTGTGACTGTGGTCGTGTGTCTGCACGTTATGTGTGTGTGTGTGTGTGTGTGTGTGTGTGTGTGTGTTAGAGAGAAAAGGGTGTGGGCGGGTGGGTTTCGGAAAGTATGACTTGGCATTTCCTGCTGTCGTTTTTTTTCTTCTTCTTAAATGCACAGCCATGTCTGGGAGTACTGTACTACTTGACCGCACACAAACAGAATGTGCACGAGAGGAGTGGCACTGCACGTGAGCGTTCATGTGTGACCGTGGGATGACCTTGGTCAGCTGTGGTCGGGAGCCAGGGTTTGGGAAGTGGTTAGTTTATTCTACAATTGAAAGCAGTCCAGAAAGGGTAGCACACACGGGCTAATGGCAGCCGTTTATACATTGTCAGAACAGTCACAGTTGATATCAAGTCATTCTCTCTAACATGTAGACACGATCAGCTAAAGAGCACAAATGCAAAAAAAAGAGCATAAATGAAAGAAATGTGTTCCAGATGATGTCCAACAAGTAGACGGTGTGAAGGACAGACTGAACCAGATGGTTGACACACACTACACTACACACACACACACACACACACACACACACACACACACACACACACATGCTCACACATGCTCACACACAGATTAACTCCAAAAACAGCCATCCTGGGAAACGGTGAATTCCCCAAACCACAGAGGGCAAGAGGGGCGTCATGGCAACGCACGGCGGCTGCACACAGCAAAGCAACACTGGGCCAGCAGAGAGAGAGAGAGAGAGAGAGCAAGGCCTGGTTAAACAGGACAGGAGCAGAGAGAGAGAGAGAGATGAAGAGTAAAACAACAACAACATCCTGACGGGGCGGAGGAGGAGAACTGCAGGGTCTGACGGTTCAGAGCTGGCGTGTGAAGTGCTGTCCACAACACCGCCGTTGGTCAGCAGGTTGGAAGGACCATTAGACATACTGCGGAAAAGGGAGGAAGCGTGAAGTTCCCAGACTAGGAGCGTATTGCGGGGGAAGGACAAGAATGAGCCGAGGGTCATGAAGGCCCTTGACACCGATATAGGCTAACCCCACCCCCCTCCCCCCCTTTTTTTTAATAATAAAATAAAAGTGTGCGGTGTCTCGAAGAGTGACTGGAAAGGTTGAGGAGGCCAAAGGGTGGGGGTGGTTCGGTAGAGCCTAGATCAAGGCGGGAAGGTATCTGGAGGGTTTGATTTTATGATCTGGGAAAACAAATGTGGAGAGGCTGGGGACTGGGTGAGCTTTTAGGGTGTGGAAAGTTCCAGTCAGTTGGCAGAGTTTATGGACGTATGTGAGAAACTCCAAAGGCTGCAAATCGAGTCCAAAAAAGTCCCCTCATGTGTGGTCGCTCTGATTGTATTCCGATTAATTCTTCATTGTGTCATGTTTCCCCAATAAAAAATATTTTACTGCCTCGAATTATACCGCCATAATGGTTTCTTTTCAACTGTGCAATAAAGATTTTACAACACGCGCTCACGCCTTGCTTCACTGAGGGACATAAACAAATAGTAAATACAAAAGTGAGCAACCAAACAGCCTGACTTGGAATCAGTTGATGGTGCATTTAAAAAAATAAAAAAAAAGTTTTAAATATTCTGCCATCCAACCAGAAGCGTTCTTTAAAGCGCGCGGGCTGTTTATGTAGCCCCCCTCCCCCAGAATAAACATACACACACACACACCCCCTCTCATTTAAATTCATGTAATCGGTTCATTGATTGTGAGCGAAGCGACTTTCAAAATGATTAGTAAGCTAGACAGGTGAGCCATTTCTCTTTCGATTTATGTTTATTTCTGTTTGATGCATAATGTCGAATGAATTGCTTTACTGCCTACAAATAATCATATTCTACAGATAATTGTGAATATATATATCTATATATCTATATAGATATATATATATAATAAATTAGGCATGACTGATATGATATTATTTGTAGTAATATTTGATAAAATATCTGATTAGAGGTCATCAAAACTCATTGGTCTATCACTCATCTCACAAGCTGGCTTGGGTCAGAAATGCAATGATGTAAAACAACTTTCTCCTGGTTTCGCAAAAAGTTGTTGTGGACTGAAACTGAGAGTGAGAGAAATACACTCAATGCGATACTTGTGCGATGAATGGTTGACGATTACAGATCCTAACCGCATGCGTTTACTGAAACAAGCTATGAGCTTTTCTCCTATGTCTCAGTGTGCTCTTGGCCCAGAAGAAATTCATATACAATTACAAGAACCTGCGATGGGCAAAAGGACGCAACGAGACCTACCTCTGCTTCGTAGTGAAGAGGAGGCTCGGACCTAATTCCCTCTCCTTCGACTTCGGACACCTACGCAATCGCACTGGCTGCCACGTAGAGGTGAGAAATAAATAGTATTTGAAACCATTACCATGACTACTCGTATGAGTAGGACTACTTTCCTCCAATGGACCATGACGGTTCCTGGCCTTCTCTAGACCTTATCAACCCTTACACCTTAGACAACGTCTCTTACTCTTGTACTTCACTCATCTTCTCCATGATGCCCCTCACCACTATACCTTCTTCATCCTCCACCCCCCCTGTTTGTGTGGTCATATCCGTCTCCAGCTGCTGTTCCTCAGCTACCTTGGGGCACTATGCCCGGGCCTCTGGGGCTGTGCAGGTGACACAAGCCGAAGACTGAGCTACTCCATCACCTGGTTCTGCTCCTGGTCTCCCTGTGCCAACTGTGCGGCCACGCTGGCCCGGTTCCTGAGGCAGACGCCCAACCTGCGCCTCAGGATCTTCGTTGCCCGCCTCTACTTCTGTGACCTGGAGGGCAGTCCGCATGTAGAGGGCTTGAGGGACCTGAGGAGGGCAGGGGTCCAGGTCAAAGTTATGACCTACAAAGGTTAGCCACTGTGTGTGTGTGTGTGTGTGTGTGTGTGTGTGTGTGTTTGTGTGTGAGGGTGTGTGAGGGTGTGTGTGTGTGTGCGTCAGAGAGAGAGAGAGAGAGAGAGAGAGAGAGAGAGAGAGAGAGAGAGAGAGAGAGAAAGAGAGAGAGAGAGAGTGTGAACATACTTTATTATAATGTTTAGAAGTCTATTGCCAATGGCCATCTGCCATTTCCTTTCCTTTCCTTCCCAGACTACTTCTACTGCTGGCAGACCTTCGTAGCTCACAGGCTGAGCCGCTTCAAGGCCTGGGAAGGGCTGCATACCAATTCTGTGCGTCTGTCAAGAAAACTAGACCGCATCCTCCAGGTAAAACCTGAATAAATAAACGCTTTAGTTCACTTAACATCAGCGATTGGAACAGCAATCTACGTTTCCAAAATAAACAGTTGCTCCACCCAAGCTGTCTGATCCAGGAACTACGTGACATAATTTTTCGTTCCTTCCTTTACAGCCATGTGAAACAGAAGATTTAAGAGATGTTTTCAGACTTTTTGGACTGTTAACCTGACAGTCTCGCCTTTCTCTGGAGCCGTCATGCTGGTCAGCAGATTTTTCAATAGAGAGCTTTTTTAATGGTTGATTAAGTGAATAAACAAGCAAACTGTATAATACTTTTGTGAAACCGCCTATGTTGTCAAATAAATGCTAATTTGTAATAAAGTAAATGTTTAATGTGTAATGTTGTAATTTTTCGTCATTTTACATGAAACAAACCTCCCTCGTCATTGGTATTTTAATAAAAGTGATGTTCAATTAGTGCGCAATTACACCGTGCAGTACGACAGCGTCACCGTTACCTTCGCGCGCCGCCACTCATCGACCCACTGATTTAATTAAAGGCAAGATGGCGACCGAGGGTGCGTACGAGTCGATCCTCTGTGTTAAACCCGATGTCAATGTTTACCGAATCCCACCGAGAGCATCTAACCGGGGTGTACGGTGAGTTGTGACGGCTATCCACATCATTTAGCCAATAATTTATACAAAGCGTATTTCATTGATGCTGCGAGAGAACATTACATCATCACAGGCAACCCTAACGTCCTCCAAGTCATCTTTACCTAGGGACCATTTGTTGTGTTTTTAATAAGGTCGGGGGAATAGCTCATTGTTATTATACCCATTTTAGACAGTTTAGAGGTATTGTCAACGTTCATGTGGAACAATACTGCTCAGCTATGCACCTGTCAATATGACATTAGTACCCGCTCATCCAGCACTGGGTAAGCAGATAGCAGCTATAGCGCGTAGGCACCAATGTGCTGCTGTAAAAACAACTGATCCAACTCGATATCATGATTTTTTTTTTTTTTTGCTTATGTTTCATCCACACGTATATGACAAGGCATAGTACTTCTCTTGACTTCATTAGCAAGTCGTGCGATGTGAGTAAAAATGATGTGTTTGCCTGTGGTGGTGCTGCCGCTGTGAGCTAGTGCAGTGCAGCTGTATCCCGTATGGACAACAGTAGCCTGGGCCGGGGTTTCCTCAAACAGGACTGGTTTACCACAGAACCACACGATACCCCGAGTCCGCTTTGTGAATCACTTAGTAACTGCGGTGATGTAATATCCCAGCCGTAGGTCAGGGTGAGATGTCGAGTGTAATCGCTTGAGTCACGTTTCTTTTGTATTATAAAGCTGTTGCACCAAAGACGCACGGATATTACACAGACGACTCACACACTCTCTCTAAACCCCATCTCTGTTGATTCATGTCTGACGTCCATTCTCTTGAGTACTAGCCTCACCATTGTCTCTGAACTGTATTGTCCGTCAGGGCAGCCGACTGGAAGCTGGACTCCCCAGACTGGACTGGACGTATGCGGGTAACAGCCCGGGGGAAAGTAGCCTACATTAAACTGGAGGATAAGATCTCTGGTAAGCGGGTGAGATTGGAAACAACAACCACTGGTTGAACTGCCATTGGCACTGCAGTTATTTATCTGCTGCCTTTTATGTCACCACCGCCCCCTTTTTGGTCACTATCCCGTCAAGGTGACCGATTCAATCTTCCAACTAAATATACAACATCCCCTAGCACTAATAATACAATAATAAGCAAACATGTCTTTATACTGAGTGGCCAGAATAAACTACAATCATTGTAGATGAATTGGGTAATATCATTTATATGCCTTCAACTCCTTTGATATCCTTAGTATTCAAAACAGACCGAACTAGACTGCAAGCCCCTAGTGCTGTATTTAATTAACCTGATGCACCAGATGGTTTCTTAAACAGAACCATCATCCTTGGAAACTGTTCGGATAGGGGCAGGCACTTTCAAAAAATACTTGGCCGGTGATTGGATGCACCTGTCCATCAGGTATCAAGTCGATCACGTATTTCCTCATAAGACGCTGACACAAAGGCATAACTTGGATGCCTGGAAAGTGGGATTCTCGCGGGATTGTAAAAAAACTCACACGGTGAGTATTTAATAGTAGCGCGGCACGCCTAGTATAATGGGGGACATGCAATCGAGGAATACATGGTGGTGTAACAAGGTCAACAGTTGGTTAGAGTACAGTATAGCGTGTATATTCATAAATCACAATGATGGAGCTTTTTGTTCACTTTCAAGACAAGGACACATTGATAACCGCAGTGCCAAAGCGCTGTGACAACACCCAGCCAAGTACCAGCTGGCTGATATTTCATCCGCATCCCGGCGACCCCGTCAGCGCTCTTCACCCGCTGCTGTTCCCTCTTCTCTTTCCGCAGGGGAGCTGTTCGCTCAGGCCCCCATCGACGAGTTCCCCGGCATCGCTGTGGAAACCGTCAGCGACTCCAGCCGCTACTTCGTACTGCGCATACAGGACGATAGCGGTACGTCGTCGTGTGTTGTGTGACGGCTCGCTGGCGGTCATACAGGATGTGGATGTTGGGAGATTGTGGGATAACCATCGGGTGTTTTTGGAGTTATGGTTGATTATGGTATGGTGGTAAAGTTGGAATTCTGTATTTTTTTTGCCGGTTTCAAAATAGGCATCAGGCCCACAGTGAATCATGATCACAGGATGGCAGTCAGGCTGGATATCTTGTTTGTTCATTGCATTATTAATGACTATAACTCTAGTTGTTGTTATTATTAGAAATTGTTCATGCTAGTGCTCTTAACTATATCTATATTGATAACATTGAATATTTTGATCAATTGAGCAATGCAGTCCTGTGTGTAGTGTGATGAGGTGAACATTGGCACGACCCATGTTGTACATTGAGACGGAGCGCAAAGAATGTGCAAACAGGGACCAACACCATGTTCAAACTGAGGACTGTGTCAGCACTGACCTTGTGTGTCTGTCAGCTGGATAACGCTGATCTTGTTCTGCTGCTCCAGGGCGCAGTGCCTTCATCGGCATCGGCTTCGGGGACCGAGGGGACTCCTTTGACTTCAACGTGGCCCTGCAGGACCACTTCAAGTAGATGCTGCCCCGCCGCCCAGTGCTCTTGCCCAGTGTGTTCATTTTTACCACGACGCTCATGGAGTCTCTCTCTCATACCTCTCATCTGTTTGGTCCCAGGTGGGTGAAACAAGAGGATGAAATCAGCAAACAGGCACAGACTCCCGACAACACTCCTAAACTAGACCTGGGCTTTAAAGAAGGACAGACCATCACGCTCAATATCGGGGTAACTACTGTGGTTTTAGTTTTTTTTTTGTGCTGATATTTCAATACCGAATAATGTCTACGTTTGTAATGTGTCTGAGATGCAGTGAATTTTCTGTTTGTTTTGCTGTTTGTTTTGTAGCAGTCCAGAAAGAGGGAGAAGGCCCGCCCACAGGGCCCAGGGGGCTTTGGGCTCCTCCCCCCGCCTCCTGCAGGAAAACTGGCCCCGCCCCCTTCTAAATCTGACAATCAGAACACGCAACCTGCTGTGGAAGAAGGTAACATGGGTAGGTTACTGCACCTTGACGACCCACCACTAAAAAGCTTTTGAGGATCCTTTGAAGATAAGATCGGATGGTACTTTATTAATCCCAGACAAGAAATTTGTGAAATTACTAAATGATATAATTGGTTGGTATAATACATTTAAAATAATATTCTGGAATGTTTTTTATTAAGAAAATCTGTCTTGTCTGTTCTTTTTTTTCATCCCAGGCTGTCTGCTGGATCTGGACTCCAGTAATGACAACACTGTACATGCTCCAATCTCCAACACCACCGCCACCTCCGACCTGTGGGGGGATTTCGACTCAGTAACCCAGAAGTGAAGGAAGGGTTCTCTCTTCCTTCCACTAGTTCTCTTTTTCTCTACACAGGCTTACATTATGTTGTTTTTTTTATTATTATTTATTTCAGTTATTGCCCCCTCTTTTCCAACAGAACAGTTCCTTAATCAAGATGCAGTTTCAGTTCAGAATTGGGTATAAGTACTCCCTAATCCTTGTTTCCTCCCTCTTCTCTTTCTCTTCCATCCATCTGTCCCCGGGGTTCTGGTCCCATTGTATCGTCATGCCTTTCTCCTCCTCCTCTATTAAACTACTACAATGGAATATCTCCCACTGATGCATAAGAACAAGGGAGATATTCCGATAGGGACTAACTTATGAATTGATATTATGTACAGAGAGTAATGTAGATATATATTGTCAGTAGTTTGCAATTAGTGTCATTTGTTATTTGTGTGTAGCTTACTTACTTTTAAATCCCCCCCCCCCGCCACACACCCCCCCTCGAATATGCACTGACGGACTGTCTACTACGCTGTCTGTTGAGTTGATCATCAGCAAAGTCTTAGCATTTCAATGCAAGGACTGTTCTAATAATAGACTAAAGCTACAGGCAAAGCTTTACCAGGCCTCTTTGAAGAAAACCGCCAGGCTGTAGCCATCCCAGCTGTCGTACATGTGCTCTCCGCCGCCCTCTAGTGGGACGCCATCGGCCCTGCAGACCCACTCAGGCATCGAATTTGGGCACTTATATGTTTTGAAAAGACACAGCCGTTTATGTTTTAACACAAGAAGTTGATCCTTGGCACAGAGTGCAAATGCATTGAAAAGGAAAAGGAATAATACCAATAATGAGAAAAAAAACACGGTCTGGAAGATGGAAGGAAGAGCCATGCGTTTTTCACCTCTGAGCAGAGAGGAATGAATTAGTCTGTGTGTTGTGTCATCTCTACCGTACAGGGCTGGCATGGCTGGGGCCGGGTGAGTCACACGGACCGTGACCTCTCCTGGCCCAATGAATAGGTGTGTGTGTGTGTGTGTGTGTGTGTGTGTGTGTGTGTGTGTGTGTGTGTGTGTGTGTGTGTGTGTGTGTGTGTGTGTGTGTGTCCGCACTGCTCTGCCAGTTACTATGGTGTTCTAGATGAGGCTCTCCCTGATGCTTTATGAGAACATCTGCAATTAAGCTAAGTAAAGCAAACTAGCATGGAGCGCTACTCCTGTCACATTCTACGTGTACACATTTTGTACAAAATGGTTCTCAGCCCATCATGAGTTATTTCTTTCAATTAAAAAAAGATTCTCTTGTCTCTTATCGTATTCTGATGCTAACAACGCAGGACTGGGCTAATGCTTGCCCGATGCCATGTCCTGTGTGTACAATTTACGCTTGTACGTGAGGAGGTGCAGCGACGAGAGAGAGGGAGACTTGTGGTGTTGGGTGATGTGTGCACGACGTCATGAACTTGTCATTGATGTATGTTGGTTACACAGTGAACGCGTGTGGGGCAAGTGCGTAAGCCCGCTAAATATTATGTCAATATTTGTTCATTGTACAACTGAATAAGAATTTATTTCAATCAGTAATTGTTAACTACACTGTTTATGTGTATGTACATGTGTATGTAAATGGAAAAAAATATATAAAGATATCCTGCAATGACTTTAATTTGTTTTGGTTTTTAATAAAGTTTATGGCATGGGAAGGAGGACATCAGCTATTTAGTGATAGTAGTTGGAGCAATAAAGTTGATTATACTTGTAATGGTGCACAACTTGATTTGCAGTTAGTGCCTGGCAAGTAATCACAGGTTTGTACAACCTTCAGAATAAAATGATGTTGCTATATAGCACCTAGCTGACTAGTTATTCCATGTAATCAATCAACAGAAAACAGCAGATCACATTATCCTTGTCCAGAATCATTACTATAACGTGCTAATATGAACCTAGTATGGTGTAGGAGGGGGAGAAAGACACCGTCAGGTGTTGAGAAGTGGATTTATAGTGTTATGGGTTGTTTTTATGACTACGCCCGTGGGTTGTGTCTCTAAGGACCTGCAGTCTCGCATGTGGTGTATGCCACCATGTTGGCCCCATCAAGGCTTGTTTGCCCAGGTTTTGAGGTTGCCACGGTGATCCTGACAGCGTTTCTGATTGGTTGACCTCTGAAGGCGCTTCGGCCATCCGGCCTGCTCCCTGCACCGCTCCGCTGGAATAATTTTAAAGCATACAGATGTTAATACTATGGTAATGGTGTGTGTGTGTGTGGGGGGGGGGGGGGGGGGGTTAGATGATTTGTCACCTTGAAGATACTCGTCGTCGTCACAGAGAACTCTGATGCAGATCTCTTTGTTGATTAGATAGACGCGAGGCAAGCTGAGGGAGAAGCAGAACACAGCACAAAAATGAGCGAGAAAGCATCAACAGTGAACGCACCCTGGCATTACAGTTGACTTGTGGACCTGATACAATGCCTGCAATAGGGGAATTCACCCTCAGATTTCACTATGGAAGCCATTTGAAGAAGTATGGCTTAAAATGTTCGCATACCATACATGAACAACAACATGCAGCAACAAGAACATGTGTGAGATGGGAGAGAAAGTACACAAAAAGGTATGGTTGTATAATTGTTAACTTCACTTTTAAGTGTGTGTGTGTGTGTGTGTGTGTGTGTGTGTGTGTGTGTGTGTGTGTGTGTGTGTGTCTGCAAAGAAAGTACCTGTAGAAGCACATGGAACCGACACACTTCTTCATGGGCCGCTGGACTGAGTACATCCTGGTGCAGGGATACTTCTGCTCACTGCAGTCTGCATCCACAGAGAGACGGGGTCAGCATGACAAAACCAGCCATCGCGCACAGCAACATGCACTGGTCATAACACCGACCAGACCAAGTGACATGAATTTAGACTCTATAGGTACGTTGTGGGTCACTTGCATTGGCCCTGCTTTGTTTTCTGGTGCATTCGTCAGAAACAAGTCGGAGAGGTTATTCTATGTTCATTTTGTACGACACATCTCCCTTCACGTTATAAAGATCGCCAGGAGCCCCCGTAGTTGTAACTTTTGGCAATCTTTCTGGTGTCTGTGATTATTTTAAGAATCTGAATCAACGACACAGAACCATTAATGCCAGCCCTGGCGTGGTAGAGGCCCACGTTGTTCCGATACGACTGCAGCAGCACTTTCATTCCAATAACCCCCCTCCCCAGTTACACTCACTGGGTGGCAGGAGGGGGATGACAGATGTCCCAGGAGCCTCTATAGAAAGTCAAACAAGAAACAGAAAGAAAAAGAAAAACACGATTAGGATTGGGAAAGAACCCTGTCCCCGCTGACCCGGGGCGGTGAGTCAGGCGATGGCACAGGGCGCGTGACGTAATTAGCGTCTTGATCTGAAGTGTAGATGATGAGATGGACGCTATTACCAGTGTGCTGGGCCTGGACGACAGCTGTGAACGCTGCGGAACGAGAAACCACATGAGGGGAGTGTTTCGCCGTGCAAAAACAAACACGCCAGCGACTCAAATGCAATTAAACGCCTTGATTTGTGTGTGCTGTTTGGCAGGGTTACCGTGGAAACTGCAGAGGAGCAGGACCACTGGAAGGCCGCCCATTCCTCGAGCTTGTAAGAGGCGAGTCTTTTTTACGAGCTGAAGGAAACGGTGGAGGAAACAGGTCCGGGTGATTTCACACTGAGGAACTGTTCAATATCTCCACTGTACACTTTTTTTTGGGGCCATTTAATTTTTCCCCATAATCTGCTGGTGCCTCGCATGGGAATTTTTGGCAATTGCTTCTGAGACTTTAGGATACCACAAGGTTTTCCGCAGGTTTTGACAGCAGGCATCATTGCTATCATGTTATTCAGATATTTTGTTAATGTTTTTTTGGTTTTAATATGGTCTGAAACTTGACAAAAGATGAGTGGAAGTGAAGCACAGAGGCATGAGAAAACACAATTAAGTTAAAAAATTCCACTCCTGCTGCAGTCACTTTTAATATCTTGCCCTCCCTCTGTGTGTGTGTCACTCTCTCTCTCCGTCTCTCTCTCACGCTCACTCTTTCTCTCGGACTCTCTCTCGCTCTCCCCCGCCCCCTTCCCCCCCCCCCCCCCCTCTCTCGCTCTGTTTCATTCTCTCTCTCCCTTGCTCTCTCTCCATCTCTCTCTCAGAGTCTTGGGAGTCCAAGACATGAGTTCTCTCTAAAGAATGTGTTTTTTGTACCTACCCTATTTGAACAGCCCCACAACCCCTCCTTTTCTGTTACAGTCACACATTATTTTTTTATTTTCTTTTCATATAGCATATCTTTCCCTATAACCTCCCTATAACTGTCACACTCTGGACATGTTGACTATAAGAGGTAAAGGAATGCCTTTACGTCCACGCCAGTCCTGCACTGGTTATTTTCCAGTCTGGACCTCCTGTATGTGTCTGAGAGTCTCGGGTATTTGCTTATGAGGTTAATCCGTTTAAACAGGTCGCATGCCACTATTCTGCATACACGCAAATCACAAGTCGTTTTCTGTTATTATAACCTCTATAAAACTCCTCAAAAAAGCATCAAATATGTTCACCCGAAATGTTGTTTTAAAAGCCACAAACGTTTAAATGTGTGTATTACCTAGAAATGCATGCATTATGGTAATATGAAAGGCATATGAATTGTTTACTTACAAGTTTTCTAGTCGTGTCGAACCCTTGTTAGTTTAACAAATGTTTTCCTCTTCTTTCCCCTCCTTTTCTCCTTTCTCATTATTTCTTCCCCCTCCTCCACCCATTGTCTTGCTTTTCATCATAGCTGTTTCTCTCTCTCTCTCTCTCTCTCTCTCTCTCTCTCTCTCTCTCTCTCTCTCTCAAAATCTGGGAAGAACCAATCTGCTCCTGTTGCATTTTGAAAGATCAAATGGTTCTTTTTCGTAACTATTTTTACCAAATGTTGTTCTAATGTTATTGTTATTATTGTTCTAATTATACTAATATTGAGTTAGCATAAGGATTTAATAGGAACATTAAAAATAAGATTTTGCAGTCAAACTGCCAGAACTAACTCTTCATTGAGCCCTCTAAAGTGTCAGTCTTTATAGAAAAGCACAGAATCTGTTCTGGTTAATCAGGAGTAGCTTACTATTTTTTTTTTCAGGAGCTACCTTGTAGGCCTGCATGGTTCCAGACACAAGTGACATAAATAACCATATAATGACCATGCATTGACAAAATAATGGACAGTATACATCACTTAACCCTGCATTGCTCACTCATTGTATAAAGGAGACTATAAATTGACTGATTATTAACAGGATCTTCTAATGACCCAGTCCAATATATACGTATATATTGAGGAAGGATTAGACACACACCACTGTACCAGAGGCTGAAATGTCTGCTGAAATATTCAAAAGTCACCAGCAGGTGGCGGAGCAGATGTTAATAATAATGTCTCGGGCATAAGACATCTCAAGCGATAATATATACAAGACAAATAACATATTGATATGCTTACCATGAGTCAATGATAATTAAATTAATAATTTAATTGTCCATAAAAAATGGGGCAAAGACAGTTTTACAAACTTGTTGGTTCCTTGTGTTTCCTTGTGTTTAAAAAAAAAAAAAGAAGCATTTTAGAAAGTGCAATGTATTTAAGATCAACAGTCTCTGATACCCACGTCGGGACTCCGACCCGACCTAAAGGAACTTGGTCCTTACCCACGTCGGGACTCCGACCCGACCTAAAGGTCCTTACCCACGTTATTGTGCCTGGCAGTAATTAATAGCTGAAAATACAAATATTTGTTCCTTGCAGTAATCATGGATTCATCATAAGCACACGTGATAGGCCTACTGAATATCAATATGCCTTTGTGCCATTTTGCAATGCATTATTATGACCTTCAAATCAAAACAATAAATCAATTCCTTGATTATGGCAAGTATTGGCGTATGTAAACGTTGTTGTTGTTGCGTTGTGCCTAAAAATGCAAAGCGACTGGTGGTCCCTCTCCATAAAAGTGCTGAGCGAAGGTGAAGCTCTCTTGGCATGGCTGTTAAAGGGGGCCCTATGTTGTCAAATAGGTGGACTCACACTGGTACCACTGTGGCTGAAACCTGAAGCCCCTCAGGCATCCCTGAGCCTGCCCAACATACATTTTACCAGCATTCTCCAGGAGCCACATCCACCCCCCCCCCCCCCCAACACAAACACACACACACACGCGCGCATGCACGCACGCACGCACGCACGCACGCACGCACGCACGCACGC
The DNA here is from genome assembly GCF_964030765.1 of Micromesistius poutassou. NCBI lineage: Eukaryota > Metazoa > Chordata > Actinopteri > Gadiformes > Gadidae > Micromesistius > Micromesistius poutassou. The sequence continues at coordinate 17,736,647 of NC_140278.1, forward strand.
CTCTGAAGGTGTGTGTGTGTGTGTGTGTGTGTGGGGAGGACGGGGACACACATCTTCATGGCATATCGAGGGGGGGGGGGGTGTTACAAGCATTCTGAGGTCAGTGCGTGCGTGGGGGGTTGCCCTAACAAGGCCCGCTGGAGGGGGCCGATGACAACTTGACCGATGTAGGTGCAGTGTGTTCTGATGGGAGGGAGGGGGGGAGGGGGGAGGGAGGGGGGAGGGGGGGGGGGGGATCAGGTGATCAGGTACTGGAAGCTCAGCAGGAACCTGATGAGGTTCCTTCCTGCTGATGTCCTGCACTGATGTCCTGTTGTTGAGAAAGGCGAGGAGGGGAGGAGGAGGAGGAGGAGGAGGAGCAGGAGGAGGAGACGGGGGGGGGACGACGACAGTGAAACGGAAGAAACAACTCGCCGACATTCGAGGGGGAGATCGGAGCGGGAGAATTGACGAGGCAAGGGAACGAGGGGGCGGTGGCTAAGAGGAGCATGCCAGATAGTAAACACAGGATAATCTCTAGACCTGTTTATTGGTTGGAAGTGACTGCTACTCCCCCCACCACCCCCCCCCCCTCCCCCCCCCCCCCCCCCCTGCCCCCACCCACCAGGCCTGCAGCAAGGCAACCCCGCCCTGCTGGTAACCAGATCCACATGAACCCTTCCACTCAAACCCCGCCACCCCCTCTCACTATTAAACCTTTACTCACTCTTTCTATTGTTTACTCTCTCTTTCTCTTCCCCCCACGACAACAAAACAAACAATTCTTAATTTTGCCGCTCTATACAGTATATCGCGTAAGGGGATGTATCTTCTCCTTGCGACATTCACACGGTTTTCCACTGACGCACGGCATGGAGGGCGTTATGGAGTAACGGCACCCTGACACCCCTGGCTCAATTGACATTTGGCGCATAAACTCCTAGCTGTGTCAAAGAGATAAGTGGAGCTCTCAATGTGGAGTTGGCTCTTTGACGTCGCTCTCTGCTGAGAGGGGGTTGATTCGTGCAAAAGTTGCACACACACGTCGTCGCCTGCAACACCACACACTAATAAGCCTCCCCTGTGTTTATAAAGAACCGAGGGGAGGTGTTTCTGGTGTTTTGGGGGTACTGGTAGCTGTGGATACCGCCGGGACAACAGCATCAGAACTCTGTTTAAGCTGATGTATGCAGATCAGAGATCACCATGTGTACGGATGTTGGTCGCTTTTCATTTTGCTTGGGATCTGTCCCCAATAGACGTAATGGTTTCATAAAAATCTTTTGAGTAACGCTGCTCTCTGGAAAGGGATCGGGCAACAACCTTAATTCCTCATAGTGGACAAATCTATATTTCTGAGTAGGGTGCATTTGTTTTGCTTTTCCACCTCCTGAAATGGCCATGTGTTCAAAGTTGAGGTTCAAGTTCAACCTCAAAACTGAGAGGGTGAGAGATAGAGAGAGAGAGAGGAGGGCAAGCAGTCATCTAACCATAGCTCTGGGTAGTTTGTCTTTACCCAGCGGGATACATTTCAGACATTTGGCAGGTTAAGCTCTTAATATTTCCCCATCTGTCCCTCCAGACATCTTCCACATATCAGTATCTGTGCTATTCAGCGCTCGGCCCTCCACCACACGCCATCCATCTGATTCGCTTTACACTTATCTGGCTTAATTACATGTCAACACGTTTTTTCATCATCTGACAGGACATGTCGGAACTCACTTCTCCGTGTTCAAAGGGGCAGGGCGGGGGGGATTTCTCCTTTCAAGGGATTACATGCTGTGTCATTACTTTGACCTACAGCCCCCAACAGCCCCCCCCCTCCCCCGAAAAACAAAACAAAAACAAAAGCCTGATCTCTACACTGAGAGCTTGGATTAAGAAATTTTCCTCCTGCAAATTCCTGACCTATGTAGTTTACAGACTCTGAGTCAATCTGTTCACTTTCCCTAAGACTGCATGTTGGCTCTGTATATGGAAAGACCTTTCCTACACCCGACCCCCCACGATACACACTATTGCTTTCTTCTCATTGACTTCCATGCACAGGTGTCCATTGAGCTGTTGTGGCCCCGTCCACCCAGCGCTCTGTCCCTCTGCTTCTCCCTCATGGATTTGCGCCTCGATGAGCATCTTTGAACGGCCACTCTATTGTCCCTCCATGTGTTTCCATTTGTCACGATCCAGACCACTCTTAACTCCCTCGTCTCCCCCTGTCACATGACTGCCTACCCCCCGCCCCCCACCACCAGCACCACCACCACCAGCACCACCACCACCGACCCCTGCCCCTCATGCCCCCAGTTTCCAGGAATACAGTTCATTGCATAACGCCATAAAGCCCTTAACTCTTTGTGATATTACAGGCAACAAGTGGGGGAGTGCTGAGTGTAAAGTGTTAATGTAAATGGAACACGTAGCATGTGGTGCAGTGGCGGAGGGCTGTGGTGTCCCCAGGCTCTGAGTGTAGGCGCTGACCCCTCTGAACACCAAGTGCTCTGCAGAGGGAGGCAGGGGGGCAAGGCCCAGAGAGATAGATGGGGAGAGGGAAGGAGAGAGACAGTGGGAGGGAGAGGGAGAGAGAGAGATACAGTGGGAGGGAGAGAGAGAGTCAGTGGAAAGGAGAGCGAGAGTTAGTGGGAGGGAGGGAGAGAGAGACAGTGGGTGTGAGGGAGAGAGACAGTGGGAGGGAGAGAGAGAGAGAGAGAGAGAGGGAGAGACAGTGGGAGAGAGAGAGAGTCAGTGGGAGACAGAGAGGGAGGGTGGGGAAAGGAGAGAAGGGGGGAGGTTGGAGAGAGGTGAAACAAGAGAGAGAGGTTAAGAAAGAGTGAGAGAGGGAGGTGGGGGGAGGTAGGGGGAGGGAGAGGGAAAAGGGAGATTGAGGGAGTAAGGGGTATAGACAGTGAGAGCCAGAGAGACAGTGAAGGGGTGTAGACAGGGAGAGAGAGACAGGCAGTGAAGGGGTGTAGACAGAGAGAGAGAGAGAGAGAGAGAGAGAGAGAGAGAGAGAGAGAGAGAGAGAGAGAGAGAGAGAGAGACAGGCAGTGAGGGCATCAAGGCCAGTGAGATCAAAGGAGAAGTAAGTGACAAGGGAGGAGGAGAAATGGAGACACAGAGAGAGGGAGAGAGATTGAGAGAGATGGAGGTCAAGAACCAGCTGTCTCACAGTGTTCTGTGTGAGCGCGCTGATCAGGCCCGCCAGTGCCAAGACAGAGTGAAGGTGGACTGGAGCTTGGGGGGGTGTGGGGGCATGCAGAAGCTACAGGCCTGGAGAGAGGTGATGATGAGCGGTGTGTGTAAATAGATGGGCCTGGCGTCTATTTATAAGGCCGTCTGGAGTGGCCCTTAGCAGGGGTTAGCCCAGTCCTCGCACACACTGCATTAGCAGCCTGCTACTGACAGGGCTGCAGGCCAGCCTCCTGGACCAACTGCAACGCTAAAGTTTCCAGAAGTCATTGACGCCTTAATATTTTTTTTTATTGCATTGCAAATGTGTCCATGTGTAGTTCAATCCAGTATTGGGCCAATTTGCTTATGCCCATATTGTAACAAATATTTGTATTTTCACTGTGATTGGCAGTTAGTTGGCAAAGAACAGCGGTTCACATGCGATGGCCATGGATATTGAAAGATTTATGAGGCTTGTCACAGCATCATATTCATCCTATCTATTTAGCATTGGAAGAGCAAGCCCTCCACCACTTTGTCAGTGTAAGCATAAGATGCATTTCTGAGGCGCCAGTGGCTTGAAGGTCATCTTACAGTCCTCCTATTCTTCATTCTTCTTGACAGATCTAGTGCAGCGGTCAGCGGTATTCAGGTCAGGTGTTCGTTTGTGAGCACCTATCCCGGTGAAATGTTTGATTGTCAAAGAGATGTCGATCTGTTTGTAGTTTACAGTATTGGAGGTCTCTTTGAATGGTGGTGGCCCATGAAAAGAGGCCTTGGGTTCGACTCCTCTCACTATTTCTCTCCACCATTACTGGTGTTGGCAGAAAGGCTGGGAAGAGAAGTAAAGGGCTATCAGGATCTCTATCAGGGTGTATTCTGGAGTCCAATTTTAGATGGAGCCGGTCCGCACCTGTTGCCTTGCCCGCCTAGAAAAGGCATCACGTTCACTAGCAGCTATAAAACATAACACGTCTAGTGTAATTTCAAAGATTTATTTTGAGATATTTTATGAACTTCATCTATAAAATCTTAAAGTTACATCCTAATCAGTTGCATCATTCTTCAACAGCCATCGTTTTTCAAACCTCACCGAAGACTTCCTACACAGTCATGTACACAGTGTAAATCATCATTTACACATGATGTAAAATTATGACTATAAGGGGCTTATAGTCACTGTTCATAAACAAAGGAGTGGAATGGTTCTTTAATTTGCCATATTTCCCCCCATCCCTCATGGTAACACTCAGCTAGCATAGTGCTGAATGGGTCGATGAACTCTGAAAACTCTGGTAGCAATGACATCGTAGCAGATAGCACCAGTTTTCGTTTCAAAACATTTTCTAACACATTTCTCATAAACTATACATTTCATTAATTCTATCAGCAAAATAATTGAAAAAGAAAATCCAACAGTATAATACAGCTTTTTGATCAAAACATTATGATATTAGCTACCTTCTCTATGGAGAACATACTGTATATGAACATATATACTATATATACCATATACTCATACACTTGCACACCAACACACACACACACACACACACACACACACACACACACACACACACACACACACAGACGCACCCAGACACGCAGACACCCACACGCATTGCAAATTGCAAAATGTACAGCATGTTGTTATAAACATACAACATGCATCAGTATTATGAAGCAATTTACAAAAGAATAATCAATATTCTACAGCAGTATGTATCCAATCACACACTTCCTCCCCCCCCCCCGCTATTTATTCTATATGAAAAAATATGAATATCAACGATTTACTAAAAATAAATACAAACCAAAGTCTATCTCTCTGCCCGGCCCTCCCTCTCAGGTTCCTCCTCCACTCCTGCTCTCCCGCTTATACTCCTGGCCTCCTTCTCGGCCTCCGCCTCCTTCCTCTCCTGCTGCTCCTCGTTCTCCTTCAGCCAGGGCCCACCCAGGTAGCTGAGGATCTCCTCGGGGCTCCCCCGCCGCTCGGGCAGGGGGTGCAACAGTTCCTTGAAGAGAGCCATGGCCAGCCGACTGAAGCCCTTGAACTGAGTGGGCAGAGGGTTGCTCCTCCTTTCCTCCCTCTCCTTCTCCTCCTCCTCCTCCTCGAACCTGTCCTCGCCGTCGCCGTCCCGCTCCGCCTCGCGCTCAAACCACCCCCGGAACCTGCGGTAGCCGGCGGCGTCGTCGGTGCTCTCCTCCCAGGGGAAGCAGCCGGTGAGCAGGCAGTAGGTCAGCACGCCCAGCGCCCAGCTGTCCACGCTGGGCTCCACCGTCATCCACAGCGGCTCCACGGGCTCCGGGTCCCCGCTGAGCTGCCGCCGCGTGTTCTCCTGCTCCAGGGCCTTGACGGGCTCCACCTCGGGGGTGCAGAAGGGCGAGTCGTACCAGACGCCGCGCACGCTGGTGCCGACGGGCCGGGCCAGGCCAAAGTCGCCCAGCTTCACCCAGCGGCAGGCCCGGTCGCACAGGAAGATGTTCTCGGGTTTGATGTCGCGGTGGACGAAGCCCAGGGAGTGCAGGTGGGTCACGGCGCCACTGAGCTGGGCCATCACCCTCTGTACACACTCCTCCTCCACCCCTGCCTGGGGACAGGGAGAGACACAGGGATGGAGAGGATGGATGGAGGGTTACAACGTATAGACTGCAAGCATCATCACATGGAGGCTCTTCAAGATCAGAGGGGAAAAGGTTGTTTCATGAATACGTTGATTCTATTCTATTCTGTTGTTTTCTAGTTTCTTCCTTCCTTGCCATTCATTTGTAGGGAATGGCCGGTCTGGTGAAACCCTTGATTATTGAGAGCAGGCTAGCCTCCACATTAATGTGTCAAATTTTCCTGGCAGAGACACAAACCGAGGATGAGGCCTGGATGCGATCCGCCTGTAATGCCTCGATTTGTTGTTGACATAATGAAGTCACAGCAACAAGATCACAACTAAATCACGTTCTTTGTTCTATTGAATTGAGACAGAATGGGCTTGCATCTGATTCAAGTCAACTTGAACATATGATTTAACCTCAGTGGCCCACATCTCTCTCCTAGGGTGTTCCCGAGTGCTCTAGTGGGAACACTGTGAACACAAAGTTGTGCGTTTGTAAATCCATATCAACTTTCCATCACACTGA
>NC_140278.1:17747931-17827931 GCF_964030765.1 Micromesistius poutassou
ACACTCCCACTTACTAGATTACCGTGCACCCGACTGCCTGCCACAGTTGTGATAAACACATAGTTTGCACACAATTACACACCCCTCTGTACAGTGGGGCTTATTAAAGTGTGACACACAATCGCGTGCAGGTATAGTTATGTTTTCCCATTAGGTTTAATAGTGAGAGTGGTTGATTCATAATTATGTCCCAAACACAATATCGATTCTGACATGTTGTCATCAGATAATCAAACATACATTAACATTATGAAGGAGTTTACAGGTGATGTTCCCTTGAACAATGGGGTTTTAAAAAAGGGCTTTGACATGCAGGGATTCTAAGCTCTGATTGAGCTTCATCCGTTGGCTGCTACCTGCGTGCATTGTATGCATGGGAATCCTGTCTGAAAGTGACTAGCCTAATTGTGAAAGAAAGAACATGATGCATGTGTGTATTCAATTTTTTCTATTATTAAACTTTACAATTTTGTGGTAATGAATAGTCTATGACATAAAAATACTTGGAACGTCAATCAACAACCATAACATATTACCGTGTGTATCTATTACGTAAAATCTATTATTGTTTTAAGTTTAGGTTTCACAGACATTGCAACATGCTTAAAAGAGTTGTGATGATAGTATCAGTAAGCGGCCTCATTGCAGTGTCACATTCCTGACTCAATTAACTGTTGATCTAATCATGACAATTACACATTTTACTCAAATTAAACTGATTAACTAAAACATGATCTTTAAGATTACAACAAAAACGACAACAAAATGAACAAGACCTGTTTAATTATTTAACTCCCTTATACATTGTTAGTTATATGGGACCCTTCCCATATAGTTGTTTGCTTCAGTTACCCATCAATGTATCCTGCCTTCGAGGGAGAGATATAAGGAAAAAGTTGTGTAGGATGAAAGGTTGACTGGCTTCTTGCATGTGATCCACATGCAAGAAGCCAGCTGTTATTAAGTTTCTCTGAAGGTGGGGCTCAACATGTTTCATTTATGGTTTGCTGGAGGTCTGACTCTCTGTTACACTCCTTTTGCTTTCAGTGAGGACAAAATAGTTCAAGGTTGCCTCTTTGTGGAGGACTTATGCTACAACAATGCTGAGACCATAACACAGAAGTGTCTCGTGGCTGCTAAGGAGTTTGCTGTAATTATTAGATGTTGACAATGTTGGTATGTAGGCCAATGTGTTTTATTTATGTGTGCTTACATATATTACGGTAATGTGGAATGAGTAATAATATGAACTAAATAAAAATAAAACTACTCAAAAAATATATAAAGGAAAAATAATTAATGACCTGGACATATAACTTAATTATTAAAATGTATATAATTTTCCTTCATCCAATTTGTTTATTTTGAATCTATTTTGTATACCAGTAGTTTGGCTCATTTAATTTTGCAAATACTTACTTTTTATTTGACTTACCGGACCAGATGCTGAATGTTGGAACAAATAGATGTTTGATGCATGAATAGATGTAGCGTAATATAGATATGCAAATGGTTACTTGCACTGTATGTACGACTGCAGCCCTTTCCACAGCCCTCACCTATGCACGAGTGTGCGCGAGGGGGTGCGGTCTCCACTGTAATTGATTACGGAACCGGAAACTCGGCCATCTCCTTGTACACCCAAGCTACAACAGGGTCAGTACTTACTTGATATAGACATTTATCATGGTATGTTTTGGAAGTGGTGAGACGCTGTGGGTTGTAGAGTGAAAGTAGAACCCGTCGCATTTTCCGATACAGGGTACGTCGCCGATTCATACTTTACATCATAAGAATCTCATTCTGTTGTCAATTGTGAATTAGCTGTTGCTAGCTAGCTAACGTTAGATGTTAGCCTCCTCGGTAGCCCAGATAGCCGACTGTAGGCACACCGAGAGAGGGCTGCTCCCATCGGTCCCTGCATGGTTATATAGCTATATCTATGTCTACACATGCATGTTTAAATAGATAGATACATTGCGATTCCGAGGTTCATACGGACACGTCAGTCTCATCCCGTTGTATGCCTGTGTTAATAGGCTTTGACCTAAATATCGCTCTGGGTTCGCTGTGAGTGGAGGTTCATAACGTTACTTGTAAGTTAGCTAACTCCCGTCACTTGGCTCCCTACCTCCACCACACCTTACCCCGCCTCGGGGACAACACGCTGCACCTGACCCGCACCCTGGCACTGATGTGCCGGGGTTGAAGGATGATGTCCTGGTCAACATGTCCCCTGACCGAAGCCAACCTTGGTTAAACCCCCTGTGTGAAGTTGTAGCTGTTGATGGATATTGGATATTCAGTATGGAGGGGCTCAACCTCACCTGTATCGACACTATATGTCTACCGTGGACAGCAAAGGGAACGTGTGTGTGTGTGTGTGTGTGTGTGTGTGTGTGTGTGTGTGTGTGTGTGTGTGTGTGTGTGTGTGTGTGTGTGTGTGTGTGTGTGTGTGTGTGTGTGTGTTGGCGCATCTGAAGTGCTGGTTTGTAAATAGTGTAAATAATCCAGAAAGCTGTGACTAGATCAGCGTTAGGCATGGCGGTGCCCGTTGTTCATAGGCTAACGTTGCATTGCTTACTGTTTGTAGAGAATGGCGCTGGGACTCATTGGTAACTAATTGAACGATCCCAGTTGGGTTGTAAGTATACACGTTGTGTAAACATCGCTCGTGATCATAACCGTGAATGATGCTGCTGCCTGTCGCACAAAAACAACAATATGCAGGTATTTTATTAGTGGGTCGTATTCAAGACATTAATGAGAATCTGCCTTGTAGACTCATTCACTTTTGGCATTGTTTGCATTGTAAGGTTTGTCACAATACAAATACTTAAAAGCCTACTGTTGTAAACCTGTTATCAATGTAACATATGGGATGAGATAAATGTAGACATGTATCTGTTTAATGGGGGGTACTGCTTAATGTATCATAGTATGGAATGTTTTTGGAATAATGTAATGGTTGTTTTGGGATAACTGGTCCGAAGTACTGAATGCTTAAACCCTAAACATACTCCTTATCACTACCCGAATAGTCAAAAGATGTGCTTCTGTGTTTGAACTTTGGAACAGTGCTTACTTTGGAACAGACTTTTGGAATGCTTATCACCATATGTTGGCTTATACAGTTTAGGCAGTTATTCGTCTAATGGGTAATGTTTAACAACTGACTTAAATTGGGACAGGTTTATTCATTATTTTTAGTCTTCAAAGCTTTTCAAAATGAAATTAAAAAAATATATATATACTTGGCATTACACATTAAAGACGATAATTATACAATTTTGCATCTACTTCTGTCTCAAACTGTGTATACCAGCACAAGTCATAACGATCTGGGCTCATTCTTTTGTATAATGATATGCTTTATTAAAGAAGTGCCATTAAAAGTGATCCCTAAATGTTGTTTGTTAACACAGTAATAAAATGTCTTCTTCTAAAACCCTGTGATACTATTAGACTATCTGGCTAAATGTCAGCTGTATTTTAAGTAGTTTCATAGGCCTGTCAATTCAACTATGTGAGACCTCTGTCTCTTGGGTGCAACTATTGTGAAACTTGCTTCTGGTAAATGCTAAATGTTACGCTTATTTTTAATCATGGCCTTTAGGTTATTTCCTCTTTTATTCACAGTTCCGGGTGTGCTTAAGTTATTTCTATTATTTGTGGTTCCTGTAAACTCTCACTTTCATAATGGCTGTAATGTAATGGATGAGTTCACTTTATTTTTTTGTGTGTGAGAAATGCATACAACACTTTCCTCTATGCGTATATTGTCACTGAATCTGTTTCTTGTGCCCCCCTTAAAGCTGTGATTTCTAGAACCCAAATGTCGCCCTGGGAAGAGACAGACAGGCTGAGACAGAGCTCTCCGTGACCGAGTTGCACTGGAGGACGATAAACCCAAAGACTTCAAGAGGAGAGCGCCGCCCTTGCATTGCTCTTGCGTAACAGGTGTGCTTGGCACACACAGACACCAAGAAGAGACACCCCATAGAGTAGAGCATATTATGTAGCAGTCCACCCCACTCTATCTTTCTCTCTCAGTCATTGTAGCGGGCACGCTCTGTCCTGTTTAATTCCCACATTACCCCGACCTTGGACTTTATTGACCTCTATTATACTACTTGAACTATTCATGGGTGCAATGGATTAATAACGATGTTGTACTCTGTTTAGTCGTGTTGTCTGTTAAATTACCCCCTTCTTCACATTCTGCCATTTAGATTACAGCGGAGCTTGACAGCCAGACGGTTGCCATGTCGACTTCATCGCTACGGCGACAAGTAAAGAACATTGTCCACAACTATTCAGAGGCTGAAATCAAGGTTGTTTCCTGCTACTTGCCCGCCTTTCCTTCGTTTTGCTCACCGCAGTATTGATTTCTAGCTGATAACCTGGGCCTGCCCCTTGTATGTAGACCGCGTGCATGCCGTTGCTGTGTGTCATGTATCTCTGCAGCACACCTGACATCCTGTAGTTGTTTAGTTATTCAGACCCATCCCCTTCGCCTAGACTTCAGATTTCATGTTAATGCAGTGATGATGATTGTTATCCGACATCCTTGTTGATGGTGTTTACAATACCTTCCCACACACCCCCTCTTCTATCCCCCCATCAGTGCACCATGACATCCATTGTCTGGAAGTCTTGTGTCTGTATTATAACTGCCATGTGCGGCTCCCCAGGTTAGAGAGGCCACCTCCAACGACCCATGGGGCCCCAGCAGTTCCCTCATGTCGGAGATCGCCGACCTCACCTACAATGTGGTGGCCTTCTCCGAGATCATGAGCATGGTGTGGAAGAGGCTCAACGACCACGGGAAGAACTGGAGACACGTGTACAAGGTGCGTGTTTGTTTGTGTGTGTATTTTATTTTTCTCAATGTTAAACCTGCACTATGTAGCTGTTGTACTTTTTTTTCTACTTTTTACTCTTTTTCAAGAATAAAATTGCTCTCATTTAGGAATAAATTCCTTTGGGAATTTTTCTCCTAAATTCTTTTTATTTTAGGGTTAGGCTCCCACCATCATGGGAACATATCAGATGAAATGATATATAGATATAGCTATGACTGAAGCTACAACTGTCTAACATAGTGCAAGTACCTATGTGACTGGTGGTTGTTTCGGTTGGGTTTTCCGGAGCAGGCCATGACTCTCATGGAGTATCTGATCAAGACGGGCTCGGAGCGGGTGGCCCAGCAGTGCCGGGAGAACATCTACGCAGTTCAGACTCTTAAGGACTTCCAGTTCATAGACCGAGATGGCAAAGACCAGGTATGCGTTCACACCCTCCAAACCACACACAGGGCTTACGCAACCGTTCCAGAGATGAGGCGCCGCTCACAGGCATTGTAAGCATGCTGCTGGGAATCCTTTCAAGGTCCTTTTACAATGCTCTCCTGATCTCGTAGGCAAACATTGGGGCCGGCCAACAATAATGTTTTTATGGACCGGAAATTTCTCAACCTATGGCCAAAGGGTTAAAACCTTTTGATCTAGGGAATCGGGATACACCGATCAGGTTTTTACAGGCCAATAATGATCACCGATTTTTTTTCTAATAGTGAAGTATATATTAATGTGTTCTCGTATGAAGGTTATATGTGTCCTCAGCGCAATATATGACGGTTATTGTTAATTTGTTGAGCCGATGGAAATTTCAAACAAGTCTGAAAATTATATCAGGGTAAATATATTGAGCTAAAAGCACAATTCCATTATTAAACGACGTAAATAACACATATGCAAATTATGCATACAGAATTTATCCTAGATTAATCTAGGCTGCCTATGCCAGAACTTTGAAATTTGAACAGAACTGCATTGGTCCAACACATCGATCCTTAGTGACATCCGTGCCCATGAATGGAGCACTGTCTACGGCTTCACTCAGGAGCTCAGTCCGTGGGTCCAGCTACTGCGCATAGCGCCATTATCAATTCTCGGTTTCAAAAGCCTTGAAGCCTTGGCTTCACATTGGAGCAACTATATTGACATGAAGGTACTATGGCTGCAATCGTCTGGCTGCGTAACGATGAAATAGTGTATTATTAATGCTTTTTTAAATATTGTTTTTATTTCACGATTTGTCATACATCGGACACAGCAATGCATATACAACTACAACAAGACACAATTACAATAAATCCATTAAATGAAACAAGAAGGGAATGCTAAGACGTGGTATCATTATGCTTCTCATGGTGCTCTGTTGGTCATGTCATTTGCATGGGGCTCGTTCCTATCGTCCCAAGGGGGTGAATGTACGAGAAAAGGCCAAGCAGCTGGTGACACTGCTGAAGGACGAGGAGAGACTCCGAGAGGAGAGAATCCATGCCCTCAAAACCAAAGAGAAGATGGCACAGACCTCCAGTGGTGAGGCCGACCATTACCATGCACCTCTGCAACATGCTGCGCAGCACCCGCTTAAAGCCCAGCACTTTACGTGTTCTGGGTCATTTAGCCGGCGCTTTATCCCTAGTGAGGCTGAGAACAATCAAGGCGGACACAGATGGAGCTACTGCACACACTTCTAAGTGCAGCACAACCAAGTTTTAAATGAATGGATATAGTGAGAGGAGCCATATGGATCCGAAGAAACGCAGATAGTAGATTTATGTATTTATTTAAAAATTAAATTAAAAACGTATTAAAATATTGCATCTCAACAAAGTGCCTTCTAAAATCATAGCAGAGGGCATATGGGAGTATCTATAAAGTGGAATTAGGACTGAAATCCCTGTTGGGATAGAACCTCATCTCTGACCTTAGCAGTGTGGTGTATTCATTTCTCTCAGCCTCCTCTGCTCCCTCAGCGCCTGGCCTGGGGGGCAGTCTCTCGTTGGGCTCCCACTCTGGGGGGGCCGACCCTGAGCAGGCCTGGCCGCAGAGCTCAGGGGAGGAGGACCTGCAGCTCCAGCTGGCATTGGCCATGAGTAAAGAAGAGGCGGAGCAGGTAACATACAGCAGCCTATCAGAGGGCGGCAGAGGCGGGTCATACCTGTACTTGGCTATGAATTCTGACAGCAATAGGCAACCATGTGCCATGAGGAGCATATATCGTTTTCATACCCAGCAGCCACTGGTGCAACTTTCAAATAATGAATTGAACATGCCAGTTTAAAAAAAAAACACAATCTCTTGACAAAGTAACAAGTTGTTTGCCAAAGAGCAACACAAGCTGAGATAATTGTTTGAGCTAGAGGGCGGGAGTGAGTGATCCATCACATTCTGCAAAACCAGTAAGGGCGTCCCCTCAAGGCAGGCATCCTACTTTAGCACTGACTGAACGGTTGACCAAGTGACCTGACGCTGATGCTTTTGGGGTCTGGTGAAAGGACCATTACTCGCCTCCGTTGTGTGATGTGGTTTGAGCGGCGGTCTGTAAGACACCCTGATCCCGGTGGGGATATACCCTAGGGCCCTCCATCGCTCATGGTTACCTATTGCTAGAATGTGGCAATGACGCGTAGTGCAATGCTAAACCAAGACGGTACTAAACCTGCCAGCAAGTTACCTTTTTTTAATAGTTTTTTTTTCTTAGTTCGGATTCCAGCACGTGTGTGTACGCGGAGAGAGCGGTGACGGATTATTTTCGCCGTTGCCCACTCGGCTTTGCTCTCACCATTTGACCCCTGACCTCCCCCAGACTAGCACGGCCCCTCTGGAGGACGCAGAGCTCCGCTATGCACTCACACTCAGCAAGGACATGCTACAAAAGGTCAGGGGTTATAGGACTTGGTCACCTGACCGGTCAACTAACTACGACCTATCTTTCTGTCCGTTAGTACTCATTCTTTCTTTCAATTTGACTCTTGATCAAACAATCTTAAGAAACAAGAAAGATAAAATTCATCAGCTTGTTAAAGGATGAAAAGGTTTGATTTTGCCATTCATCCACTATACTGAAAACAATATTACTCTATAATAATAAACAGTATAATAAAATATATAACATAGCAGCTTTCCTGCTAAATATTGATGTGTATTAAAAGCTGCACAAAGGAACATTAACCCTTCAAGCTAAGCACTGGAAATGATGTGATTTTGTAGCGTAAATGTGCATGGCATGACTTACTGGACTAAATTAACCCAGCAGTGACCAAGTGCTTTGCCCTCTCCCGTTTACGTCTATCCAGAATGCATGGCTTAAATTAAGAATTCAAACTCACTCCTCCTTGCCTTCACATGTATTAACTCTGTGGGACTTCTCGATTTCTTTGGGGTGATAGACATGTTGTGTATTTTACTATAATCAGACCAATGTTTTTATATACTGTAAATCTACGCTGAAGAAAGTTTAAACCTCCTCAAGGTCTAACCAGACTATCAGACCTAGGCGATCCTATTTTGATGGGTCATATAGCTCAGAATTAGTAAACATGTTGACTAATTCAGACTTTGGAGTTATTTATTCCTTTAGCTCGAACAATCCGCTATCGGAGTGCCTGGTGAAAAAACAACCTGTCCTTTCTCTCCACGGCAAAGACGGCATACACAAGCAAAATCTGGACGCACCTTTTTGTACACGGTGGGGGGGGGGGGGGGACACATTTTGACCAGCTTGGTGCTTCGGGACGTATGAATGAGTGGTGGATGATATGAGTGCTTTCTTTCTTCTTTTTTTTTCCTTTTAATTTGACTCCTTTTCTTTCTGAAACCTCAGTTTCTTTTTCAGTTTCCGACCTCCCTGGGGGTCACCCGTTAGTCCGTAGGGAAGGGTAAAGGCCGACCCCTGAGTCTGCCTCGGTGTGCCCGCTTTTACGAACACGCCGGCGGGCCGCTGACCTCCCAGCTGTGTGTGTGTGTGTGTGTGTGTGCGCGTGTGTGTGTGTGTGTGTGTGCGCGTGTGTGCGTGTGCGTGGTTGGCAGGAGGAACGACTGCGCAGAGGTGACGACCTGAGACTGCAGATGGCCATCGAGGAGAGCAAGAGGGAGAAGCCAAAGCCAGAGGAGGTGTGTGTTGAATGTGCCTGTTTTCGCTACAGTGGGCACACACTCTTGAGCAAGTGCTGCTCTTTTCCTCTCTCGCTCTCCTGGCTTTACCTGCTCTAGCTGTGTCTCACCTGTGTGTGTGTGCGTTGGCGCGTGCGCGTGTGGGGAGGCACATTCAGCCGCACCTCAGTGAGGGCTGTCTGTGCCTCCTGGTGGTCTGCTGCCATGGCGACTCGGTGAGGCGATGGCGGGGTGTCTGCGTTAGGCCAATGGCAACAAATGAAGCGTTTTTGCAATCCTATACGTTTTCGCCACAGTCACATCAAAGTGGAAAGCTGGAAGCACGGAGGATGAGACGTGGGAGGAGTCAGACCAGGGGAGGAGCCGTAGCAGTGGGAGGAGTCGGATAGTAGGCAGATTGGTTTATGGGAGTCAGTTTAGCCAGTGTCGATATTGTCACACGTCCGCCCTGACTGCTGCCCTCAGCCCGCCCAAACGGCGTCATTTGAAGGTCGCCTCTATGTGTGTTTGGTTAGAAAATCAATTTCAGTTTGGCAGTGAGCCTCCAGGAAATAAAACATTCAGTTCCCTCTGAGCATATTCAAAGCATTCTTTTGGCTGGCTTTGAATATGCTCACCCAAAGGTGAAGACTTTTGAGTTTTATTGTTTGAAAGCTCGGCCAGCTGAAAGGGCATGGATGTAAGGGTTCCCTGACCTCACCGATTGGCCCGTAATTGTAGTTGATCTGAAAAGGGTTTTTTTTATATGATGAGGCGATGACCTCATCAGATAAGGAAATGGCGAGTATTTCCTTGTTTTCCGTATGTGATGAGGTCATCCACTGTAGGCATTATGCGTGGCCTTTTTGTATGGAAGAGTTTTATTTTTTTTATTATACCAACCAAAGCGGATTCTTTAGAATACATATCACACTGCTTATGACTTCAAATGCTAAATTGAAGAATCCACACGGTGGCATTGTAAGGTATGATATTTCTTCTTTTTCCTCAAATCTCTATGCATATTGTAAAACCCTAATTCACTCCCCTCAATCACTTTCTAACATTAATATTGAATCTTTATCTGTTGGTTAACAATCCTATTGAAATATGCTAAAAGACGATACATAATATTATAATCCAGCCCAATTCTACAAATAGTTTAAATAGTAGAGAAATGTCCTCTCCTACTCACTCTGTGTGTATTTTAACTCTCCTCTCCTCCTGTTTCCCCTGCAGTCAGTGTGTGTGTGCGTGTGTGCGTGCGTGCGTGCGTGTGTTGCTCCGTCTCTCAGCATAGCAGTGCGTTGTAACCTCCCGACACTGTCCTGTCCAGGGCGCTCTCATGGAGCTGGGTGCCGTCGACCCCTGGGGAGCCGCCACCGCCGCCGGGGCCTCTGCCGCCATGGCGGCCCCCCCTGTGGGCTCCGCGGGGCCCTCCCCGCCACACACAGTCCCCCTCCCCTCGGCCTCCGGGCCCTGGGGCGAGGCGCCCGCCGACCCCTGGGGCGCGGCGGCCTCCCCCGCCTCCCCCCCGAGCGCCGACCCGTGGGGCGGGGCCAGCCCCCCCACGGTAGCCCCGGCTCCTCCTCCGGACCCGTGGGGCGAGACCTCCAACCACAGGGCCACCAACAACGTGGACCCTTGGGGCCCCGCCGCAGGTGAGTGGCTCCTGCCCTCGTGGGGGGGGGGGGGGGGGGGGGGGGCCAGCGGGGGGGGATCCATCCTGGGATGACCTCCCGGAAGCCTCCGATCTTCTGGTCTATGGATGAAAACGAGAAAAGCAGAAAGCTGTCCATGTGCTCTGCTCCGTGGTCACGCTAACATAGAAAAACCACTGCTCGTTTCATTCTGTCATGTGTGTTTCCATGGTGACTATGGTTCTATTCATCATCCACTGTGGTGCTTTCATTCGGAAAGCCAGCATGCTGAATCCCCCTCTCCCCCCCCCCCCCCCCCCCCCCCCACCCCAAGTGTCTAAACCAGAGAATGTTTCTTATCCTCTTGTCTCTACTCAGGACTCACTGTGGCCGTGAGACATCTCTCTCCCGCCATGCCCCTTTTTGATTTTGATATGAGCTAGCCTGTTCTCCTCAGCGGCCCGCCACCCTGTTCCCCACCCTACCTCCGTCACCGCGGGCTTAGGCGCCTAAGCCGGCGGTGACGGAGGTAGGGTGGTGTCCCAGAGGTCTTGGGGAGACCACCGCTGTTTATACACCCAGCCTGGCATGCTGCTTCCCTGTGTACTGTGGACGGTTCTTGTTCTGTTATTTTAGTTCTGTTAACCCCCTAACCCCCCCCCCCCCCCCGTCCCCCCCCCCCCTCCCCTCCCCTCCCCTCCCCTCCCCTCCTTCTCCTTGCGTCTCCCTACCCGCTGTAGCAGTGACTCCCCCAAGTGCCGATCCCTGGGGCTCCCCAGTGGCCCCCAGCAATTCCTCGTCAGGGGGGCCGATAGACCCCTGGGCGGGGGACGGGGCCCTCCCGGCCTCTGACCTTATCACTTCTGACCTGTGGAGTGGCACCGCCAAACACCCTAACGGCACAGGTACATACGTCCACGGCTCTGTGGAGTCGTAGCGCCATAGCAGCCAGGTACCCTATATATATCTATGTATCCATCCATGTCTATATATAGATATATACAGAGATCAATATATATCCGTACTCGCTGGGCAAAAGAAAATCATAACCCATTTATATACATTATTATTTATTAATTTGCATGCTACATCTCATCCTCCCTTATGTGTGTGTGATGGCGGTGGATCTAGAAATGTATGAGTGCATTGCGCTGTGCTGTGCCCACGCGCCTCTCCCCACCGCCACACCGACACGACCCCCTCTGCCCCTCGTCCCCCCCCCCCCCCCCCCTCAGGCGACCCCGAGAGGCGGGGCTCCTCGGCCACGGGGGGCGACAGCATGGGCTCGCCGGTGCCCTTCGACCTGTCCACCCTCGGCACCACGCTGCCGGTCCGCAAGACCCCCGAGTCTTTCCTGGGTCCCAACGCGTCGCTGGTGGACCTGGACGCGCTGGTGTCGTCTAAACCCAGGGCCAAGCAGCCTCCGCCCCCCTCCATCTCCTCCTCTTCGGCACACAACCCGTTCCTCCAGAGTACAGGTGAGTGGAGGCCACGCCCGCCCCCCCCCCTTCTCTCAGAGCGCCCGGGGAGCAGGGGAAAGGGGGTTTCAGGTGGGTCGTACAGGAGTCGTTATTTGGTAGTGGCTCCTGGTCCTCCGCAAAAAGGTGGTGCGAGACAAACTGCTATTTGATGTCAATCGATAATGTCTGATTTATGATGATCCACACTCCACCTTAATAACACAATGGCCTTGTTTCCAAGAGAGTATCTAGCTCAATGTCAATTCTACAAACATTACAACGTTAAAAAACAAATCTGCTTACAAGAACGGCACAATGCGCTCACAAACGTCTCAGACTGTTGACTTGTTGGGGGGGTTCAAGAAAGATCCCGTTGAGTATGCGCACACGTTGCACGTTTGTACAACATACTGTACATCCTCATCCTCCTCATCATCGTCCGCTTATCCGGGGTCGGGTCGCGGGGGCAGCAGCTCAAGCAGGGGGCCCCAGACTTCCCTTTCCCGGGCCACATTGACCAGCTCTGACTGGGGGATCCCGAGGCGTTCCCAGGCCAGTGTTGAGATATAATCTCTCCACCTAGTCCTGGGTCTTCCCCGGGGTCTCCTCCCCACTGGTCGTGCCTGGAACACCTCCCAAGGGAGGCGTCCAGTGGGCATCCTTACCAGATGCCCGAACCACCTCAACTGACTCCTTTCTAAGCAAAGGAGCAGCGGCTCTAATCCGAGTTCCTCCCGGATGACTGAACTTCTCACCCTATCCCTAAGGGATAAGCCAGCCACCCTCCTGAGAAAACTCATCTCGGCCGCTTGTATCCGCTATCTCGTCCTTTCGGTCAAACCCACCCCTCATGACCATAGGTGAGGGTAGGAACGAAGATCGACCGGTAGATCGAGAGCTTTGCCTTGCGGCTCAGCTCTCTTTTCGTCACAACAGTGCGGTAAAGCGAACGCAATACCGCCCCCCGCTGCTCCGATTCTCCGGCCAATCTCACGCTCCATCGTACCCTCACTCGCGAACAAGACCCCGAGGTACTTAAACTCCTTCACTTGGGCTAAGGACTCATTTCCTACCTGCATACTGTACATGGGATGCCCAATCTCTGAGAACGGGTAGAGACGTGGCGGCTGAATAGAAATGCATAAGTTGATGTCGTGACTCATGGTTATTACCTTAATTACAAGAGTATTAGTATTTTAAAATAAAATTCTTATTTTATAAGTATTTCATTGCACCAATTCCATTTTCCATGAGATCGCAATCATGCATTGCAGTCCTTTGCCTCCCCTTCTCCTCCTCCACCTCCTCCTCTTTGAGCATTATATTGGTTGACGACCGGTGACCAATGGGTTAGGCACGTGACTCAGTTTTAATGACGACATGTCTCTATCTTCAATCTAGATTAAATATAGCACAAACCACCTCTTAGGGATGTTTGGTAGAGGTTGTCCACATCTCCCATACAACAGTTCCCACCTGTTTAAACAGGGAAAAAATCTGTCTTTTTTAATTTGCGGTTTAGAAGAAATTCAAAACGCTTGTATAAACAAGGTCAATGTGTTGTACAGCAATCACACTTATTCGTTATTTGTTTCTTAAACTAAAGTAAGCCAGGACTTTAGAGTGCAAGATTTCTGACGTAGAGATGTTTCAGGTTTTCCAGGACCATCTCTAAACATGATAATTCTCACATAAAGAAGAAAGGCCCTTTTTTACTCTTTCCTGAGCTCCAGTGAATTCTATCCTGAGGTCACACAGCTATCCAGCATTCAAGGCTTTTGAACAATCGTTTATAGATTAAACACACTTCTGACTTCCGCCCATAGCTTTGTAACACAAAGGTAGCTTTTTAGATTTCAAAAAGTTCCCCCTGTATCAATAAGAACTCAGATTGCAATGTTACTCAGACCATCATTTTGAACGGTAAAACGTACCTTAACTTACATGTACACTATGAGGCCGTTAACAACCATCTAATCATAAAGATCCCATGCACAACCTGTACCTGTCTCCCCCTCGCAGGCTCATCTCCCGCCCCTGGCATGGCAGTGACCCCAGGCAGCACCATCTCAAGCAGGGGCGTGTCGCCAGCACTTCCCTCCTCCTCCAACCCGTTCGGCGCCTCCATCTCACCGCAGCCGTCGTCACTGGGCCTCAGTGGCCTGCGCTCTAGCCCCGTGCCCCCCAACCCCATGCTGGGGATGGGCGGCATGGGCGGCATGGGCTCCATGGGGTCCATGGGCTCCATGGGCGTAGGCATGGGGTCTCCGGGAATGGGCCTGGGCATGATGCAGGCCAACCCCATGGGCATGCCCTACGGTGCTCTCTCGCCCATGGGGGCCCCAGGCGCCGCCCTTTTCATGGGTCCTGGAGGAGGGGCACCTCCTCAACTGATTTTGGGGGGTCCGGGCGGAGCAGGAGGAATGCTGGGGGCGGGGGGGTCAATGGGAGGAGGGGGAGGCCCGACGGGAGCCAGCACCAACCCTTTTCTTCTTTGAGAAAGCTTCACCACAACTCCCCCTCATCAGTTTTCACCCCCCCCCCCCCCACCGTCTCTCTCTCTCTCTCTCCCATCTCCTCTCTCTCACACACACACACACACACACACACACACACACACACACACACACACACACACACACACACACACACACACACACACACACACACACACACACACACACACACACACACACACACACACACACACACACACACACACACACACACACGTTGGTCCTCCTTCAACACAAAACAGTTTGTGTCCAAAACAGAAATGGGTGTACATCTCTATATTTAAAGAAAATCGAATCACAAATTATGGTCATTTGTTTTCCATAGAGCGCTTAACAATTTCTACTGCTGGAATATGTTATTTTCTGGTGCGTTAATTTCGCAGTGGGTTTTCATGGGGGGGGGAAATAGACATCTATTTATTTTGTTATAATCCTGTTTTAGTCCATGTATTGTTGTGGTGTTTCCGGTCCGGTCTGGTCTGAGACCAGGTGGGTCTACAATGAGTAGTGTCTTCACTATTGTATACTAATACTGCACTGATAGAGAGGGAGCATGGCCACTAGAAAACAGAACAGAAACAAACTCTTGTCCGACCCGTCTGTTCCTCTTTTCCCTCTGAAATGAAAAGCGTGCAAGAAGGATGCTTTTATAACAAACTCCTGACCGGGACTTGGACTGGGAAGATTTTTAGCATTTCACAATACAAACTTTTTCACATTTTAATTTAATCTTACATTTTAATTTATTTCCTCCACTTTAGGGAAGACAAACACCTTGAAAATCGAGCTCAATGCCGTGATTAAGCTTTTTTCATAATTGTTGTAGAGATTTAATGGATGATCATTTATGATCTGATGGGGGAGACTGAATGTGTATTGAATGTTTGCATCAATGTGTGAATGAAAAAAATATGAATGCTTACGAGTGTGGAAGTACGCAACAACACAAGAATCTGTTTTAGTGTCAGTGTGTCATTATGTCAACATCTTTTCTAGATTCTATTTGTGACCCAAAAAGCCAGATCCTGAATGTTAATAGTTTTGCTTGGGGAAAAAAAAAAAATCCCTTTTATCGGTCGCTATTTAATGTTGGGACTTCAAATGTGGTAAAATATGGGTCACACATTTCGCCAATATTATTTCACTCTTTTTTTTTTTTTTTTGCATTAATCAGAAGCATAGTTTATTTGTGGTCACTTTTTCATGGTGGGGGTCCCTGGTGGACAGGGTCCCCAGAGCACGGCTGTCCTTCATTTCATCCCTCGTTCCTGAGGGGAAGTTGCAGATGCTTGCTTAAAAAAAAGACAATTACTTCAACAAATGAAAGAAGAGAAACAACTGGGACTTGGTGACATGCTCCATGCTGTTCTTTTAATTTAGTTTGATGAATTTATTTTATATCAGCGAAAAGAAAATCTTTTATCGGGTAAGGTTTAACTATGTGTGGTGTTAACTGTGAACATTCACATTTGAAAAGTAAAATGAAAAAAAAAAAAAAGATCAAAAGAAATTTATCAAATAAAAAGAAAAACACAAAGGATGTTTGTTTGGCTTGTCTGGTGTTGGGTTCATGCGTCATACTTCTCGGCCATCGTAGTCTTTTAAACTGTCCATACTGTCCTCCATTGTTACTGATGTTTGGATCCCAGATATTACTCCCCTGACCTTAGATGCTGCACCCGGAATGTGTGGCGTTACCTGAAGGTTATTAAGTGTGTTTTTCTTGAGTATTTTGTTTTGTTGTTCCTTGGATGTTGCAAAAATCAGAATCCTCCCATTCCCCATGAATCGTGCATGATTAATCTTACCTATCTCAATATTAATCTTACCTATCTTGAGCGATTGGACTGTCCAAATTATGCCCTTAATTGATCAGCTCTTAACATTAATGAAGCTCAAGCTCAACTCTGGCCATGTTGACCTTGCTACAAGGTTTAACTGCAGCACTGCAACGGTTAGCAACATTTTCCTGACAATTGTGTGTGCACTCTCTGATATAATGGCCTCTGACAAGGCCATTACAAGTGACAGTGGGATCCTCCAGCACCTGCAACCTGAGGAGTGTCATGGCAGACAAAGGCTTCACAATTCGAGACATCCTGCCTGAAGGAGTTACCCTAAACATTCCTTCCTTCCTAGTCAATGGCCAGTTCACACAGGAGGAGGTTAACAACAACAGACTAATTTCAAGGGCGAGGATTCATGTAGAGGTCATTTCAGCGGTTGAAGGTGTTCAGGATTCTTCAATACATCCCACACCAGTTCATGAAAAATGCAAACAAAATCCTTAAGGTGTGTGTGTGTCTGACCAATCTCCAAACCCTCATCCTCCAGGAAATTGAATGAAAAAAACAAACAATAATTAACTATTCTTGACATAAGCAGCAAAGGAAGATTATTCTAGGCATATTTCATTCAAGTAATATACATGTCAATTTGATTACAACTGTGATAAAATGTGTGGAAGAAAGTGCTCTTTGTAAAATATTTCCAGAGTTCCAATATTTGAAGCCCATGTTGGGTCTTTTAACACGGGCAGGATAATAAGATCTTTAGGAGTCCACACTACCAAATGGCAACAGTTTGTTCCAGTAAGATGAACGTTTCCCTGGATCTGATGCCAGTAGTTATGTTGTTTTTTTTTATTTTAGAGACCCGGTCACATCCAATTCAAGGAAAAAATCCTTATTTTCGGTCTTTGTCCTCGCAGACCATGGGCATTTCACTTCAATTATTTGTCCTGATTGGATGGATCCATCAGGAGAGCCACCAAGTAAGCCACTGTTCGACAGGAACAGCCCCCTGGATGAGGAGAAAAAAAAAAAAACTTTATTTATACAGCACAGATATATAGCACATTTAAAAACAACAGAGTTGATCCAAAGTGCTTAACAACAATGACCACACACAATGAATACAATGAATAAAAATATAAATACACAAATAGAATGAAAAAGTAGTAAACAAATTAGTCAAGTAAAGAATATAGAGTGAAATCGTTCCTCAAAAAAATGAGGAATGAAAAATGAGTTGGAAATCGCACTTCCAACTCTATTGCAGATGTCCCGTCCCCTCCCCTCCAGACGATGTGTCGGGTGGTGATTGGTCGGTTTTGGCGGGCTTTTAAAAAACAAGATGACGAAAGCATGAAACAAACACTTCAATCGAAGAGTGGAGAAGAGAGAGATGGAAGGTAAGCCGTGTTTTACATACTATGTACAGTTTATGCATGTTTATTTTTTTCCTTTTGCACACTTTGGTGTAGGTTATCAATGGTACTACGACACTCATGTTATGTTATTATAACTATAGTTCTTGATTGTAGGCGTAGCAATGAGTCACCATTTGTTTCCCTTCGTAGACCTCGGAGCCCGTATCGTATAGGGGTCTCTCCGGAGACAGAGGGTCTTTTGGGACAGAGCCGATCCCTTGGTATTGCCTGAGAATATTCTTTATGAGAGATACAGGTCCTCAATTCTCAACAGAGGGTATTCGCTCCAACACTGACACGCACGTACACACTGACGCACGCACACGCGCGCTCACTCACAGACGCACATTTTCTGACACACACACACACACACACACACACACACACACACACACACACACACACACACACACACACACACACACACACACACACACACACACACTCAGGGGGCCTGGACAGAGATATATGCCCAGCCACTCACACCTAACTAGTAAGGGGTAAAAGGTGTCCACTATTCCTGTCTACTGTGGTCAATGTAACTATCCGTCTGCCACGGCATCCACAATCATCAGACACAGCAATACAGTGTTGAGCATTACAAAGCAAGCAAGCGTTGCGCACATAGCAGGGTTATTTGCACAAAAAATCTTACTATCCAAGCAGGGTAGCACAATATGATTAACAGTGTTGCTCTGTCAGAATCCAAACAGCACCTTATCACAGCAAGGAGTATCTTCTCTGGGCCCGCCAGACTTATACCACACACAGTTCTCCCTCGACTCAAGACAAACAGACATACAATTCTGGCCTCTTGCTTTCAGGACACACTTTTACCAGATTTTTTATTTTTTTCAATTCTCAGCGATTGTTCAATTTCACGTCAGTTACCCGATTATGCTTTTTCTTACCCCAAGGCCAGAATCATGGAGCGTTGGCTGTCCACCCCTTCCACCTAAGTTTTTTTTATACCTAAGTCACCTATGCCTATGCAGATTCAGCCTTTTAGACAATAGGTTCTGCTCACCTGTTTTTGTGGCCACGTGGATGGGGTGGTGAGCCTCGCGCCCACCGTTCGCCTCTGGCCCTCCCGGTCCCTGGCCTTTCCTCAGAATCACGTCGGGGTCACCAAATTGCTGTGTTCTTTGGAAAATTAGGATCAGAGTCAGGATCGCTTTTAACTCACTTTATTTGATTAAAGGTCCGGTATAATGTATATGAAGCAAAAGGAGGGGAATTGTACAAGCACGCGTGGAGATACACTTAGTAGGGCATTTGATAAAATGCGTTATCTGGAGCGTTCTGCCCCCTTGGACTATGTGTTGTGACTTTATGAATGGGTGGGCGTGGCCTCCGTAATGCGCTCTGATTAGCTAAGCATGGTGCTGAGCTCCCGCCTTTTGGATACCTGTATGTGTGCTCGGTGCTGGTCCCTTGTGGCTATGTGTAGGTATTACAACTTGGTTTCCGGCTTGATCCTGGCCTCTCGTGGCTATATGAAGGCATTACGCTTGTTTTCGTGGCCTTGGTCTCTGGGCTTCTCAGACACATGGCCTGCTGATGTCACAAGAATTTGTAGGTGTATGAATGGCTCTACACATGAAAGGATGCCTCCCTAGTTGCCAAGGACATATCTGGCCTGCTAGAATATGCTACAATGCTAAAATACGCTACACAACTAGCCTGGGCTAGCTGGCGTTAGTACGTTTGTAAATCATCACACCCCTAGCCTTAAGAACGCTTCTGGCCGCAGAGTTATAAGCTTAGGCTTTTAGCTCAGTGGTTAGAGCATTCGACTCCCATGCCGGTGTCGTGCCAGAAGTTGATTTTTGCCAGAAACTGATTTCCGGTCCGCTGATTTTTACATTGTAATGGCCCTTTACACATTATTCAAGCACTGGTTGACATCAAATCTTGTCAGTATTACTTTGCTGAGTGATATCAAGCCATTTTGAGGCAGAAACACAACTTTAACAGACAGTGCGCGCTCCCGCGGACCGGAAATCAGTTTCTGGCAAAAATCAACTTCTGGCACGACACCGGTAGTGTCGTAGTTCGAGAGGTGGCAGGTTCGAGACCCGAGAGCGGTGCGCAGTGTGTATCCGTGAGAGAGTGGTAGAGTGAGAGAGGTAGCGCGTCAGTCTTCAATTTCTGTGTTTCTGCGGGGTTCGTCTCCCAAGTGATGCGCATTTGTGTGCAGCTTAAAAAGTCACAAGTCATTACGACGCTGAAGTTAGCCCCACATCCATTGCAGCCCCACATTCGCCGATCCCGCTTCGATTCCACTTTAAAAAATGCTCGTTCCAGGGTGGGAACGAGCCCGCCGTAATATTATGGTGCGTCCCAGGCAACCCGTAACTCGTGATTTCACGACTTCATACTCACGACTCACGACTTGTTAGCGTTTCAGGCAAGTCACGACTAAGTTGACGATTGATAGCTGATAGCGATTGAATAAACATAAACTTTAGTACTCCACACTCGTATGTGTTTTGTTTTGATTACAATGTGCGGAATTACGTTACGTTGCCTATTCATGTCTATCTATGCATATTTTCTCACCGGTGTCTGCGGAGCATCAGGGGAAGCCATTGTTGTTTATGTTCGTGACGTCAAAAAACGAACTGGGAGTAGGCCTACATCGATCAGACACGAGTTCACGGGTCGTGAGTTACGAGTTTGACTGCCGTTCCAGAGCACTTTCACGGTCGTGAAATCACGAGTTACGGGTTGCAGGGAACGCACCATCAGTATAGGAGAGATTTACACTGATATAATTTAGTTTGAGGAGCTGAAATTGGTGTATTCGGAAAACAGCTGTGCTGTCATGAAATATTTTGGAACCAGGTTATTGGAGTTATGATGCAGACCCGTTTGCTGTTATTTATATATCGATCCGCAAAATGTCTGATCGCGAACAAGGGTTTGATCGCGAACAAGGGTTTCTGGGCTCACTGTGAGCCCAGAAACCCTTGTTCGCGATCAGAGGGGAGAGACGCGGTAATGAGTGTGCGTGAGTCTCTCTCTCTTCCCCCCTCGCCCCTCACTCTCTCACACGCACACACACGCGCGCTTGCTCTCTCTCACTCACTCACTCACTCACTCACTCACTCACTCACTCACCAAACAAAAGGAAAGTTGTGGTTATTTTGCTCAATTTGGTTGCGCCTCCTAGTGGACAGGTTTGAAATGGCGTTATCCAGATATGGTGTAATATATAACGCCATTTCAAACCTGTCCACTAGGAGGCGCAACGAACTTGAGAAAAATAGCCAAATAACTACACAACTTTCCTTTTGTTTGAAGTCTGAGAGAGAGAGAGAGATTCACTCACCACGTCTCTCCCCTCTGATCGCGAACAAGATCACCACAGAATAATCACCACCAACGGAGTCATTCATTTGGATCTTTGTATTTAGGCCTAGGCTATTTGATTTTAATACATGCCGAAGACGAATTGATATTGACTATAACATTGTAAATTTAATGCCTTAATAATTTCCTTTTGTATTCTGTTTCAGACCTAAAGGGGATATTTTCAGAATTTGTGCAGCGCGTTTCAGACTCAGTTATCAAAGGTATCTTGGATGACCTTTGGCAGCAGGAGGTGTTCAGTACTGAGGAAAAGAAGTCTGTGCTTCAGGACCAGAAAAACACAACAGACCGGGCACGGCGTCTGATCGAGGATGTGTGCGGCAAAGGGGAGACAGCAAGTCGGATAATGATCAATAGCATGAAGAAGAGGGACAGACACTTATGCATGTCCCTGCGTCTGATCCCTTCTGATAATATTGGTGAGTTGTAACCAGGAATGGGTTTTCTCACTTTGCGCACTTTATTTTGACAGGACCTAACCCAAACCAGAACAGCTTCTTTATCCTTTAATCTCCTGGGATCCAACCATTAATTAAAACTGCGCACAGTGATGAACGGGACCTCGCACCAACTTGCGGCCGCGTCACGTGCCGTCGTAACATGTACGCGCATGTCAGCGCACATGTTACGACGGCACGTGACGCGGCCGCAAGCCGGAGCGAGGTCCTGTTCATCACTGCGTGCAGTTTTAATTTTTAGCGAATTTATCTAATCTGTAGAAGCAGATCCGATAAATTGCCTAGGAGGAGTTTGTTGAAATACAAGGCGAAAAAGTGAAATTTTTCACCGAAAGTGAAAATGAAAAAATCCGACTTCTGGTGGGTTTTGGGGCATGGGTCCAAGAGGCTTTTCTGTAGGTATTGACACGTTGTACGTGCCTACCAAGTTTCATACATATTGGTGAAACGTGGCGCAGGTGCTGCTTTTTAAAGTTCCTGTAGGGAGCGCTATAAACAACACCATTTTTGGTATGTGAGCTACAGGCACCAGTCTACACGTGTCCTGTGAATTTCATATTCTTAACTATTACGGTCTCTGCAGAGTGATTTTGAGCCTCTGGCGGCCATTTTGTTTTACCAATTGACTTCATTTTACTTGAGCAGTTGGACCTTTGGTCCCCAACGGCCACTAAGTCGGTCCCGCTCAAATCAAACATTGCGTCTATGAACTGTGGCTATATTAGTGACAGGCCACACCCATTTCGAAGCCACGCCCCATTTGAAAAAAATGTTGACTTTATCTTGTTCAGAATTTGATTCTGAAAACTTTAGTAGAGGGGTCCAACATCATAGGAGTCCAATTCATGTAGATATATGCAATTTACTATTTTTGGGGTGAAAACCACACCCCTTTTAGAACTCAATGGGTCATGGGTACTTTCAACTTTATTGGACAGACTAATCCTTATGTCAGATTGAATATAATGGGCCATAGATGATATGTGCCAAAGGATTTTTGTCAAAGTCAAAAAACCTGGGATCCTTGGGCAATTTAATGTTTTTAACTAAATTCAAAATGGCGGGAAATCTGGCTACCGGAAGTGATAAGTTAGTATCTGCAAATTTGTTCATCATGAGGATTTGCATGTGTGGCCAAAGAGTCATGAGTGTAGGTCAAACCGGTGACAACTTATGCTTGTGTAAAGGTTGAAATTTTGGCATAGTTGGTATAGCGCCACCTTGGGGCCAATCTGAATTAGACGGCTAGAATATCTAAGTTACAGCAGTCCCACCAAAAAAAAAGTTCCTGACAAAGAAGAATAATAAACGGACCAATTAAAATAGTGTGGTGGTTAACATAATTCACCCACGGATCAATGGGTGGGGGGGGCGTGTTTAGCACGGACACTTTTAGGCAGACGGAACGACCGTCTCAGTTCAGCCTTGCTTGGCTTTTGGAATGTATGAGTTTTGAGTTGAGTTAAATAAAAACTCCATACTGGATACTCCGCCTCCGACTCCCGTCTCTCGGCACTACAATAGGGACCTTGCCGGTTTTGGCTCGGTCCCTAATTATTGTCGTTTCAGGACATTTGTTGACTGCATATCCAAAGCCATTCTTTCTACTTTGTTAAAGTGTTGAATAATGTGAGAGTGGGGCGCGGGTGTGACGTCAGTGAGGGGCGACATTGATTGTCTTCAGAGTTCGCGGGTTTGGAATAAGAAGGAATAAACAGAGTGTGTTGCTCAGCTCCAAAGAGTATTATGTTCGTGAGTTTTTGTCAGCAGAAAAGAGTGACTTTAGAAGCCCTGTCTCCTCGGACGCTACAATAATTATAATTTAAATTCCCGAACAGCACAGCAGCACTCATTTTTTTTCAATGGTAGTTTGATGATTCATTTTGTTGGATGAAGTCTTTGGTGTTACAGTAATGTTGTAATGAATTGACTGTTTCAGAATTGACTGCTGAATTGAATATATCTGCTCCTCAAACAGATCTGACCTGAGGAGAATAAATGGTGGCTCCAGTCTTGAGGAATGAAGAAAGAATTTTAAAATGCAAAAAAGTCACAACATTGTATTCACTGCATTGGTTCCATTCCCCTGTAATGTGAGTTTAAATGTCCTCCATAAGAGACATAAAATAAAAGTTTATAAATCTCTGCTTGGTGTTTTTTCTTTCATTAACATTCTAGCAGGAAGCCTTTTGGCTGGTTCTCAGGAGGTTAAAGCATTGTATAAAGGTGACTTGCATGCAATTATTTGGATCAAATTTGTCAAGTAAAACACTGCACCAATTGTATGAGTGACCTTTATTTTCTGTTACTGGAAGTTTATTTCCTTTTTTATGTCTGTGTTGAATTTAAGCATAAGCCAGAAGTGAAGATCATGCAGCCTTTACACAGGTGCAGCCTTTCCACCAGGTGCTAACCACGAGCAGAAGCACCTTCAGCAACAGACTCATCACCCCCCGGTGTAACGATTCCAGACCTTCTGTTCAAATGAAATAAAGTATGAAGGTCTGGTAGGACTAGGCTAATTTCTGCTTGCATCTTTCTGGAAGACTGCTCAGCCATCAACACTCGACACACATTTTTACTAGCTTTAGATATTAATGTTGAGTTCAAACAAATAAAGGACATGGTCAAATAGCAGCTTTTTATTGCTTTAGTTAGTGTTTGATGATTGGTTGGTTTCTCTACAGGGAGCTGAAGAACGCAAGCAGGCCAGTATCGGGAGAAGGTTGGGCCATCAAACTTTGTATCTGTCAGTAAACAAAAATAGAGATCAAACACATAAGCAGGCATCTTGCGTATGCTTTCCTTGCATAGTTAATGAATGGAAAATGTGGTGCGGCTGTCAGTTTAAAAAATAACAGCCATTAAAGAGACAGACCTCCCTAAATTTGGGGTGCTTGGCGTCTTGGACCAGCTGCAGCAGAACAGCCTCTGTAGTGGTGAGGAACGCCCCACTCTGCCTCAGCCGGGAGAGGGCGAACAGACGGTCCGTCTGGCTGCAGGGGAGAGCACAGTCATGAGGCCCACTGAGTTGGAGCTGCAGTCTGGTAACGCATGAGCGTTACCGAGGAGAATACAGGTACCTTCTGGAGGAGACGGCGTCTGCCACAATGTGGACCTCTATTCCCTTCTCTAGAAGGTCGAAGGTTGTGCACTGGGGTAGAAGAATCAAAATTCACTTTAAAATATGATTAGAAGCTATTTATTTCGAGGGTGGGGAGATGAATATGTTTGGCTTACATCACATGGTCAAATGCTTTGAATTGGCCACCTTATGGTATGGGAAAGCTTTTTCAAATTGCTAACTTTATTGTAAACATTGAGGTCATCCTATCAGCTAGAATGGTTAACAGGAAAATCACACTAGAATATTTTTAGTTTATGCTCATTGGTACTAAAGCCCTGGTTCTCACCGCAATGCACGCCTGGGTCTCAATCCCACAGAGGATGGCCTGCTTTGGGTTCCCCAGAGCGAGCAGCTCCTTCTCCACCTCCTCCGTCATCATGGTGAACTTGGTCTTGGCATGTGCAGTGAGACCTTCTGCACCGAGCTCTGGCACCGTGGGGCCCAAGCCCTTGGGGTACTGCTCTGTGACAATGGGGGGGATTCCCAGGATACGACTGGCCTGGAAGATGGGAGGAAAAAGTTAAATCAGACACAGACAATAGTTATAATACATTTAGTAATAGTAATATGATTTTTTGGGGGCTAAAAAGGCACACACTTATGCATGAACACATTAATGAAGCATATTCTCATTTGGATGGAATAATATGATAACAAATACATCTACATCCTATCAATTGATGTTTGGTAGAAGCATTGTGTGTGTGTGTGTGTGTGTGTGTGTGTGTGTGTGTGTGTGTGTGTGTGTGTGTGTGTGTGTGTGTGTGTGTGTGTGTGTGTGTGTGTGTGTGTCCTACCTGGAGCAATCGTGCAGCATTGTTGACTATGTTAGTGAACTGGAAGATATTGGGCCTGAATTTCTCCTGCATGTCACACAGCAACAGCACCGAGCCGTTGGTAGAAAGCCTTCCAATACCTGCCACTGATTTATACCAAATTATATAAACTTAAATCTTATTGCAATCATGTCTACTGAAGAAGATCATAACTTGAACTTTAGTTAGACATTTAGATTGTAGATTGTAGGCTTTCTATATCTATAATGAAAACAGCTGTCACAGATTTGTTGAAGAACACTGGAGTCAAAGAACACAGATCTGGAATTTTTAAAATGCAACACTACTACGTTCTCACAGCGATTTAAAGAGAGGTGTAGCACTTACTGGTGTTGTGTGGAGTGATCTGTTATAGGGGAGAGTTCAACCTGCAGTGGGTTAATGTTTATCCGCCAACAGGTCACGATGTCTACATGGGGAATAGACTAGTATCTTTCATCCTGGTTGCAGAAATTACGATTGTATGGAAAGATAATGTCAGTAGCATTGTTGGTCGAATACAACTAATATCTAAATGTGAACACGTAAATATGTATGCATTTTGAGGATGACAGAATGTGTTTTTACCCTTACCTCTCCCCCCCGTTGCCCAACTTCCTGACGGTAAACCCCGTCCCCATGTACGTGTTTAGCCAATAGGAAGAGGTGTAGCTGAACTCCGTGTATAACACTGTCGCTGGTTCGTCCGACCAAAATGGAAAATAACAACACATGGATCGAATGTAAGAACAACTTCATAATATAAAATTAAAGAAATATCTTGATCATCAAAGAATAAAAGAGGAATAAAAGAATATTTTTCATTTCAATATCTGTTGCCTGATTATACCCTTTCTTATAACATCTAGTGACTCTCTCTCTCAGTGCAAAAAACTAAACTTAAACTATTAATGATTGGACCACAATTCAAGTTTTATTAAAAACCCACTATTTTTATTTTCATTTATTTAGTAGGTCCTAAACCATTTATTATGTTTCTGTCATTTTTTCATTTATGTTATGTAATTCTTTATTGAATAAAGAATGAGGGAAAGTATAACACTTGAAAACAAAATGTAAGCACGCAAAGGCTATTTGTATTGTGTTTTGATGTGTTTTTATTTACATTAATCAGAAGCATTTTCGTTCCTTATGTAGCCTAACTAACCTGCCCTAATGGGGTAATAAGCTACAGATTACTCACACAAAATTAAAGTAAATCGTTTTAGACAAGAAGGCTATTAAAAAATGGGCTCTTTCTTTTAGTTTACTAATCAATTTAACTTTATTCAACAAAAACACAAATAACTTGATTGGGTAAGGTTCAATTCTTGTGCTGTGTTAACTGTGAACATTCACATTTCTAAAGTAAAATGCTAAACATGAAGTAAAATGAAGAGAACAACAAAGAGAAGTGTGTTTGGCTTGTTTTGTATTGTTTACTTTGGTTCTTTATCAAATAAAAGACAGAAATGCTCAGTATTTAGGACGTCTCTTTCTACACTATAACAAATACTCACCTCATGGTTGCCTGAAAAAGCCTTTATAAACCACCCTCCACGACATAGAAACTGATCAAGAAATCTGATTCTTCCCTGCCACAATTCTGGCAGAAAATCCTATAAGTGAACTGGACACCCAAACATCCCAGAAATATTTGTGGTATCCTCAAACAAAAATCCTCAGTCATACATGATAGAGTTACTGTAAAACATGACAACATTAGGGAGGCAGCTTCTGCATGACTTATGGTGTAACAGTCGGTGTCTATCTGCTTGCTTTCCAGGATCTTGATCTTTCATGTGGGTAAGCGTTCACAGACGGAGATGATCACACCAGGGAGTCCCAGTCGAAGTCGTCCTGGATCTCCTCGCTGTTGCTATGGAGATGCTTTAAGGGTGGACGTTGTCTAGGTTGGGGTTGGATGCCGGCTGAGGCTGAGGTATGACAGAGCAAAGGATTACATGATGAGTCATGTTCTATTTTATTACAACAACCTTTCTCCTTTTTTATGTGAGCCACATATAAAATCATTTCCTGTTTTACTGATAAAAATGTTTTGATCCTGAAAAGGGAACTAGTTACAGAATCTTTAGATCTGCAGTGTCCACAGCCAACAAGCCCATCTATATCCATACCAATACTATATAAATGGCTTTCTCCATGACTTACCAGTGCTAGCAGGCTGGGTGAACTGAGGCCTCTGGAGACCCTGTCCCTGGTGGTGTAGGGTTCTCCTGGGCAGCTGGGCTCCGTTGAAGGGAAGAGCCAGGGGTGGGTACTGAAGGGGCAATGGCTGGGTGAGGCTAGCCAGGGTAGGAGGTGGATTCATACTGAAGTGCGGCCCTTGTATGGAAGGGTGGATGCCAAGGGCCAATGGGGAGTTATTGCCAGAAGTGGACCCAATCATGCCCTTCTGAGTGAAGAAGCGGTTCAGCGAATCACATAGCGAGGTGAAGAGCCCCGGGTCCAGTGCCCAATCACAGAGCTCGGCTTGGCGCATGCTCTCCAGCAGGTCTGATGGCAAACATTGTTCATAATTAAATGCAACAATTTACAAAACAACATGTTTATCAACTGACCAATGCATGTGATAACTTTAGGACACATTCAAGCTCGTTTTAAATCAGTAACCAGCACTCTATCTACAACAAATATGAATAGATGGCATGCGTGTTTTCAAAATAAAGAACAGAAGAAACATGAACTGAACACGGACCTGGGTGGCTGGTGAGGTCGATGTTAGCCCAGTCCAGACCGCTGGCGATGCGGAAGCTCTCTTTAAGTGACCCCGGGTTGCTGAACCAATCAGCTGGCAGCACTGCGGACAGAGCAGGCAGAGAAACAAGACAGTGGTGTTTATATGAATTGAAGACTCGACCAGAGAGTTGACCAGAGTGAGAGATGGGACTAACCGTGTGGAGCAGGACGCTCCGTGTCATGTGGCGGTGGGTTCATGGGTCCAGGGTGGGGGGATATTGGCAGGAGGGTGGGAGTGTGCAGCGGGGTTATGTCATGGTTTGGTACCAGAAAGTTATTTGCTTCCGCTGGAAGACAATGAAAAGATTCATCATCACAAAGCGACACATAACATAAACGTCTAACAATTCAGGACACTGAGGAAAAAAAAAAAAAGCCCAAAGAGTCTGGGGTCAATACCCAGTTTCTGCTATTTACGTAGTAGTACGTCCTTAAGCTAAATGCTCCTGACAACTAACTTCTCTTAAATGACGTGAACCGGTGTCTGTATTCACTGTGAGTTGACTAGAGGTCACTTACAATGGGAGGCCCTTCTTCCCTGCATGCTTTTTGCCAGAGACTTGAAAGAGGTGCAGAGGTCCGGGAAGCTCAGGTCGTCGTAGGTGAAGCGCAGAAGGGGGTCAGCGCCGGGGGGCTGGTGAGATGCGGCGGAGGGGGGAACGCTGACGGAGACGTGGGGGACAGACTGATAATGTGGAGCCGATGAAGTGGCCACGGTGGGCACGGAGAAGGTGAACAGGGATGGGTTCGCCTGGGCGGCGTGTGAGGAGAGCGTGGAGACGGCGTGCGTGTACGTGCACGCGGGGGGAGACACGCACGCGTTGGCCCCCGAGAGAGACAAGGCTGGCGACGTGGCGACGGGAAGGCAGGGGCCCGCAGAGTCGGGATGAGGGTAGGGAGAGAGCGTGGACAAGGGGGAGGAGGAGTAGGACGTGGCTGTGCACGAGACGGAGGCGTTGTGGACTGTGGGGATGGTGACGGAGCAAGGCGTATAGGATCTCTGCAAGGAAAACAAAAGGATTATAGATTCATATTATAGAAGGAATATATAGAGGAATATCAGAATATATAGGAATATATATAGAAAGCTTTTATTGAGCCGCTAGTGCACTTGAAAGCACCTGCCATCCTGGTTTACTTCCGGGAAACTTTACCTTGCATGGGGGAGGGGAGAGAGATGCTTGGTGGGTCGGCGTGTGGTGCAATGCACCCAAGGGCTCCTCTTTGAGAGGAAGCTGGTCTGATCTGGAGACCGACAGCTCTGTAGGTGGGGTGGTTTTGTCTGCCTGCGTCACAGGTACATGCAGGACCTGGAGGGAGATAGAGAGAGAGTTAATCGAAGTAAGAGGAAGTCAATGAATAAGCAAATGAGTAGACCGGTCACATGACTTTGGCTATTAAAGACAAACGTTCTCCCTTACCTTTTCATTCTCTTCTGGATATGGACGTTTGGGCACCCTCGCTTGATTGACCTCTGAGGGTCCATCCATCGTCCAATAGGAACCCTAGGAAAACCGGATGAATAATTACAGGACAATAAATGTATATAGTAAGGTATAGTATGCCCTGCTTTATAATTTTGACCACCAATTTTAAACCCAGAGACACAAAAGTATTACAAATAGATCTTCACCTTGCCAGGGTCACTCTGTGGTCTGGGAACTTTTCTGAAGCATTTATTAAGAGACAGGTTATGCCGAATGGAGTTCTGTTGGGGACAAATAACATAAATCATAGAATTCATAGCATTCCCCATCAAATCAGAGCTTAGTCAAGCTGTGTGTTCAGCACAAGAAGGGTATAAGAAGAGAACAGTTTGTGACCTATCCAAAGATTATTATTATAGAATCACAAAGGTAATGTATTGAAAACACATAATTCATTAAAGTGTTGAGCCCTTACCTTCCAGCCCCGGCCTGCTCGGTTGTAGTAGGGGAAGGTGTCACTGATCCAGGTGTAGATGTCATTCAAACTCAATTTCTTCTCAGGGGCAGATGCGATCGCCATGGCAATGAGAGTGGCATAGCTGTGGGGGGGCTTCCCCTTGGAGTTACAGGGCGATGGGGAGGGCACAGGGGGCAGCAGGTCTCCTCTCTCCCTCCCTCTGTCTCTCTTCTTGTCCCTGTCCGCTCCTCTGTCCCGGCCAGATCGCAGGCTGCTGACTCCCAGCTGGGGCAGCCAGTCTATGCTGGTCAGACTGGAGTCCAGGTCTGTCGTCATGATGTGGTTTTGTCCTATAGGAGGTCAGATAAGGTCTGTCTTAATGAGTCTGTTTACTTTGTTTTGACCATGAAATGGAGCGGGAAGGCTCCCCCTCTCCCATGAAAGCCAATACGATCAGCTATTCTTGTTCCAGTTGGTGTCGTTTACAAGACAGTAAGTTGACACCCGAAGAGGATTTGCACTGTACTTGAAAATGTTACATTAACAAGACAAGGGGTAGCTAGTCGAAGTATGTACAAACTCCACACGTAGTTCATTCAGAGCTATGCAGCATTTGTTGTTGAGAAAGCGTGACTCTTACCTCTTTGTGATTACACAAGGCCCAAGGCCTCACACAGTGATAATATTTGATGTTGATGTCATCAGATCTGCACGAATCAAGTGTCAGCTGTTAAATCCCTCTTCTAAACGTCTCAAATCTCTTCCGTTCCCAGGCAGTCGATCTGTGCCTGGCTTTTTGTCATGCTTTTGCTTTTCAAAAGTTTGTTTTACTTTTCAAGAAACAAAAAAAGTTATCGTAGGCAGCTTCCTTTTTCTCTCCCTCCCTCTCTTCAACCCCTCCCTTTTTTTCAGTCTGTCCCAGAATAACGTCACACTCTCCGCCCTCTGGGTGACATCAGACTCCTGGCCCTGCCTCTGACTTCCTGACCACGCCTCTTAGAACTTGAGATGAATGTTTTTGGTGGGGCAGTACAATGCTTGGAACAGCAAAAAAATAAGAAACAGTTCCTTCTTCATTCTTCCTTCTTTTCTGGTTTCAACAGAAGAAAAAAAAGGTTGACTCATTCAAATGTAGTTTGACAAGGTTAATACATTGGAGGATTGTTTTATTAGATATTAGAATGGTAATCTGATTACTTCAATGACCTTATCCAATGAGACATACAAGAATGTGACCTGGTTAAAGGGTGCAGACATTAAACCTTGCTAAGGAAAAAAAAGACATGTGAACAACAAAGAAACAAAACAAACAACAAAACAACATCAACATAAATCCTATGCAATTCAGTGAAATAAACAAAGCGCTAAAGATGTAACGTTATTAGCAATAGTGCAGAGCAGTTCAGCACAAACATTAATTCCTATTTGGTGATACTACACCGTGTGCAGTTGTAATGCAACAGCATAAGAACTGTTGGTCGCTCTAGTCTCTACAGAGCAGGGAAAGGCCAGCAGCCTACTGTCATTGTCTTCACTTGCTTAGGCCAGACACGTAGAAATGTATAGGCCTTGGATGAGCTGTAACAGGAGCAAAACAAACCCTAGCTGCAAAATATATGTAGAAATGGAAAAAACATAAACCATGCATGTAGGTATACGTGCTGGAGGATAGCGCCCTACACCATATGAACCCCCGTTCCCTTCTCTAGCAGGTCCAATCTTGTGCACATTGGGGATTGTTACTACGATAAGAAATACAATCTGAGTGACCTAATGTTTATGCCATGGGTAGATTAATAAGTGGTAAATATAGATAGTTTTATAATTTTTTTGTTATTCATTTGTTACTCAATACATGTTATTCATTTGGTTATTTAGTTCAATTTAACTCTAATTTATTAAGAAATAAGAGTTAAAAGCTCTCCTTAGTTGCACCCACTCTTTCCATAGCTAGAAACGTTTTCAGAGCAAATCCCACCATAAACAGCTATTTAACAAGTATTATTTTCCCGAAAGGAAGAGGGCTATTTGAAGACTGGCAGTTGTGCGAACAAATAATACCCATCGTTTCTTTGACGGAATGACCAACTAGCGAATCATATTCTAGCACACAACATACACGGTGGGCGGGCCTTGTACAGCAGTAGTTCATTCTGGTTCAGACACCTGACGATGTCTGACAATGCCGAGTCCCCAACAGAGTCCCACAACGAGGAGCCTCCGGCCCCACAGGCGACCACTCCGGGGGACTCAGCCACATCTGACCAGAAGAAAAAAAGTATGGAAATATAAGTGCATGACATACAAAAGGGGAGCATTGTTTACACTGCCAGATGCTAAATGCTACATGTAGCTAGTTCCGCATATGCTAGCATTTTGTTTACGTGGATTACGTCTCTTATTTATGAGCTTCCTGCGATAAGATGTGCAGTGTCTAGCGAAAATAAGTGAGACAAACCCGTTTCCTAATGCTATTACATAATTGAGATTAAGAAACACATTCTATGTACGCTATTGGGCCTAGTGCTTGTGATTATGTTATGTCAGGTGGGCTACAGCATTCCTCTTAGGAAGCCCTTTCTCGAAATCAATCAGAGTTTGTTTGTAATGATCTGTTGTTGTAGTATGGATGCTACCTGTCGTTTTAATCCCCATAATGTATCTATCCCTTTCTTCAGTTGACGTGCTGTTGAAGGCAGTAGGAGACACACCCATAATGAAGACCAAGAAGTGGGCTATGGAGAAGGGGAGGACTATACAATCCCTTTCTGAGTTCATTGTAAAGTTCCTCAAACTTGACCCCAATGAACAGCTGGTGAGGACTCAATTGAATTCATCTCTCTGCCTATTCTCTAATGCCCAAATATGGTAAACATGGCTTTGTCTTTGTTTTTAATTCATAATATATTTCTCTTGCCGCACGCTTTTCAGTTCATTTATGTCAACCAATCGTTTTCTCCATCGCCTGACCAGGAAGTCGGCGTGCTATTCGAAGTGAGTACTGGAAATGGAACCGTTATTCATTCACATTGTTATTAGATATGTATCATTTGTTAGAATGCTCTCATACAATGCTTAGATAGTGCCAGTATCAGTTCCAGTGATGGATTCACACTGTATTGCATTCCAATATATTGTGAAGTAAAATCAGGCTGGATAAATCTTGAATGTGCTTACACATGTGGTTAACATTATTCCTGAGCAAAGCAAGCTAAATAAGGAATGCACAAAGCTCCTTAAGCAATGCTTAACCCACACACATTTGTATGGAAGACTCTGTTCAGGACAATTCGAATTCAAGTCAGAGACACTGGTGCTGTCCTATATTATTATTCACTGATAGTTATGTCCCTTTTAGCCTGACAAAATTCATTTTTCATTTGTATACATTTGGTATTCCATTGAATTGATCTCGAGACCGACCAGTTAAATATCAATGAGGAAAAAACAACTCCTCATGCCGGGAAGTCTTATACTATAATACAATAATTATAATTACATTATTATTGTTAGATCTTGGAAAGACCAGTAGGGGGTGCTGTATGTGAGCAAGTTTGACCTCAACTATCCCCATTTGAAAGTTGTCCACTTCCTTAAAGGCTGTATGATTTCATAGGTGTAAAGAGAGTGAGTAGAAGAGAGCAGAATCCCTCCCTCCCTATGTTTCTCTGCTAGTGAGAAGTGTTGTATCCACACACCTGTGGTGGAGCTATGATGATGCTGGAGCTATGATAATGCTGTGAGCGAATGTGATTGAGAGGCTAGATGGATTCCCGAACCAATCTTGGAAGGGTTAGCACTGTTAGTAGGGCTGGGCGATTCATCGAATTTTGATCGCAATTTCGATTTCAGAGTGAAACGATAACCAAACTAATATAATCGAGTTGAAACAATTATTATTCTTTTTTTAAATAGAAATTGCAGAACAGCTGGATTCATATCTGGACTTTATTTTCTATTTGACCATTTTGTGTATTTTTTTAAGGGGAAATTTCAAAGTTCTCATTTAAAAAGTGTCGTTTTTTTTTGGAGAGAAATTATGAATAAATGCATCATGTTTTCAAACTCAAAAATAATCGTTTGAATAATCGAGATTTCAATATTGACCA
The DNA here is from genome assembly GCF_964030765.1 of Micromesistius poutassou. Lineage (NCBI taxonomy): Eukaryota > Metazoa > Chordata > Actinopteri > Gadiformes > Gadidae > Micromesistius > Micromesistius poutassou. The sequence continues at coordinate 17,782,232 of NC_140278.1, forward strand.
AAATAATTGTGATTATGATTTTTTCCATAATCGAGCAGCCCTAACTGTTAGTGCAGAAATTGACCAGGAGTGGCCTAATTTTGAAATCACCTTTATACAATGCCCAGGCTGCAGTCATCCAGTACAGATATTCTCTTTCACTCACTAATAGCTGATGGATGTCTATGGTGTTTCTAACAAATGACACAAATTATAGCTCTTGAATATAAACTACAGCACCCTTTTAGGGACTTAAATGAACCCATTTCAAACTTGTATAGATTGTTCAGACATTGACAGTTTATGGTTAAGATGATTCTGAATAGTAAAATGATAAGAGGGATATATGTTGAATCATACACATGTAATCACAACAGTGGCTACAGATAAATACATTTTAAGGTTCCACTTTTGAAGTGTAAATGCTTGGGTCTTGTTGTGAGTTAAATGTAAAGTAATATTTGTAAGATTTGGAACAACAGTTAATGTTCGTTAGGTTAGTTAATGTGTTAATACTGTGTAATTCTGTGTGTTTTTCACAAAAATATGTCTAATCTGTCCTGTTCTACTTTGCAGTGTTTTGGCAGTGATGGCAAGCTGGTTCTACATTATTGTAAATCCCAAGCCTGGGGTTAATGTTTTTAGTTGAACTCCATGTTGGTTCCTCATTTAACTTGTAACACTTTGTTAACCAAGGTATACATACTAGAAACGACAAATTATGAAGTGTTTTTTTCTTTCTTTGCCAATTTATTTCTGAGGTTGGTTGTTTTTTGTACATAACATTGTAAATAAATATTGTTACTATTTAAACCCAATGTCTTCTTCTCGTTCCTGTTTGTCGAATACTGATTTGGCACCCAAACACATTAACTTAAATCATTGGACTAGTGGGGATTTGGATTTGCACTGCGCTGGCACAGATTGGCGGGCAGAAGCATCAACAAGCAATGCTTCACTGTATAATTTCAGTTTCTTCAACTGCCAACCTGGAGAACAGAACGTAGTAGAGGTCTCATGCTCCTAGGTTACTTTCACTGGAGGTAAAGATATAGGAAGGGGAGAAGAGGTGAAGGGACAGAGCGGCACATCACCAGATGGACTAGGAGGGATTACATCATTCAGGAGAGGGATGGGACTTTAATTCCCAAGAAAGACTGAAAAGAGTTGAGCCGGACACCCTTTCGCAGTGTCCTCGGCGTCCTGACGTAGGACGATGTGCATCTAGAGAGGTAGTGGTCCCGGCTCAAGCTGATGGTGGAGTATGGAAGGAACAACAGCAAGTCTAGGATGAGGAGCAAGCCATGTTTCTACTGGAGGTGATGGAGGACTGGACATAAACGCTTTCTCAGTAAATCATTTTGCCATTTTGTATTGAGTACCCATGTTGGTTGGTGGCATAAAAAGCGAGGATTTCCTGCTGCTCACTGGAAAGGCTGCATGGCTTGAGACGTCTTTTTAAAAACAGGTAGGCACTTGTTTCTAAAGAGATTGACTACTGGTAATCAAATTACTTGCATTTTTAAGGATTGCACAGACACTTGCAACACCATAAAATAAAATATTTTGAAATATAATTTTAGGGTCTAAACTGGATTTCTTTCAGGGTTCAGTTATCTGATCTTTTGCAGGCAGTAAAGAGAAAAAAACACCAAAATAGAGCCTAGTCTCTGTCGCCATGTCACTTGTCACCTGTCATCAACATTTAAGTGTTTTGATATTTTTATACATGCAATTGAAACATGAATTTAAAATATATTTCAGCATACATCTGGCTTCTGCAATCAACTAGATTATCTGAATATATTTATTAATAAGGTGTAATTAATTAGGTAGTAAGCTAGTTTATCATGGTGAGTTAGTGGTCACTATGTAATTCTATGACTATCCTTCACATAGGATTCCATGTCCTGTCATGTCAATATGAATTCTAAACGTACACACTAAGCATCAACTAAGCAGCCTGTTTGTATGGCGTGTCATGCCATGCACATGAGCTGAGACCAAGGATCAACTTTCTACATTGTTCCACAGAGCTCAGTATAGCCGGTTAACCTATGGTCTTGTTGCATTTCAGGGGCTGGGGACGTGCAAGCCCTCGTATGACACAGAGAGAGAGAGGGACTGGACGGAGAAGGGTTTTAGCGTGGGTGTCACACGACAACACACCTAACACAAACGGACCAAAGCTGATTTACGGGGATTACTTGCAAAAATTTCATTTAGAATCGAGGCTTATCCATAATTTCATCAAAAAAAGTAATCTCTTGTTTATTACTGCCTCCATCTTGTCTACAACTTGAGGTTTTAGTCAAGGAGCCTCCGTAATGAGAGGCAGGGCCAGGCCAGCAGCTTTAATCTGGGAGAGCACGGATCTGAACCTAGGTCACTGGACAGTGTGCATTACTGATGCCCTGGAACGCCTCCTCACCAACATCCACCCACAGATGGAGGGGGCCGTCATGTGACCCGGGCCAAAATCATGACCCAGACCTCAAGAACAGCAGAACCCAACGCCTTCCTTTGGCGACCGCGCTGGTGGAGCTTTGTTTTACACAACTAATGAAGCAAAAGACTTGTGATTGATTAACATCTGTTGAATTAACGGCACAAACGACAGATATTAGCTAGCTTGACTGGGTGGCTGAGAGGATGTTGCGGTCCAGGAATGGTTGGCCACATCGTCGCCATGGTGACCCTTGACAGGATCAAAGAGTAAAGCTCTGCATACAGCATATGCCCTCACATCCTGCTGCCTTCCCCCATGCAGGATCACCCTGCACGCACAGTCCTCCCTGTGTGTTCATGCCTCTGCTCCATCCGTCTCTAGGCCACATATGTTAGAACTTGACCTATTCTTATCCCGTCTTCCTGGCTTTTAATCCCTACTGCGTCCAATGTGAACTGTTATATCATCTCGGTGCCCTCATATCATCTCTGCATCTTCTTATTTAGTTTAGACCCAAACCTGCTTACACAGCGTAGTCTCAACACATCCTCATCCCCCCTGCTCGCTTAGCTGGACTCTCAGACCCTCATTTCTTTCTGTCTTTCCCCTTTTGCCCCAATCCTTCATTCTGCATCCCCCCCCTCCCCCCCCCCCCCCCCCCCACTGCCAACCGCCTGCCCCCCTAACCCCAGCGGTGCGCGGCCATGCTAGAGGGCATGTCACGTCGCTCCCGTTCCCTGCTCTCCCTGTCCCTCACCACCCTGGCTCTGGTGTTCTCCATCCTGGCCCTCTGCACCTCCTACTGGGCCGAGGGCACCCACAAGGTGGTGAAGCCCCTCTGCCTGTCGCCCGTCAAGATGAAGAACTGCGGGCAGAACAACAGTGAGGCGTACACCACAGGTAAGACAACGGGTGTGGACGCGTGGGACGTCCCCAACAACGGCAGAGAAATGCGGGCGTCGTTAGGGAAATGCTACGTGCTGCACACATGCATGTGCACACTCATTTAAACACACACAGAGACACACACACACGCACATGCACGCATGCACCTGCACACACACACACACACACACACACACATACACATCAGATTCACTCTGCTGCTGTGAATTCTAGAAAATACTTCAAGAATTCTCTTTGGGGAACTTTGTTGAATAATTCGATGGAATAGGTCAAATGATGGATCAGGACAATGATATGATTATATCCCTCTTGGGTCAAGGGTTAATCTAAAAAACATTGACCTTTTACTTTAGAGGACCGACAAGGTCAATGTGCATAAGCCTCAGAGATTGAAACGTTTTGGATTGAAGTGGACCTAATGTATTGCACCTAATATGTGCAAATAAATACCTGGAACTAATCTGTCCAGGTGGATGGTGTTCTGACACGTTTTGTTGCCTTTGGGCTTAATCCAGACTATTTCACCATAAAGGAATTATCTAGGATACTGATAGGTGCTTAGTTTGTGTACTCGACTTCCAAATAATGAAGACTTACCCTCATGTGACTCTGAAAGAGGGCAGCATGTCACTTTTCACACAGTAGTGGGGCTTTGGGAAATAAAGCAGAGCTCTCTATTTGGTCCCTCCCTCCAGGCCTTCTAAAGCAGGTGTTATGTCTGATCAGACATTCCAGGTTCTCCCAGCCATCTATAACGTGTTAGGGTGAAATGAGGTTGGAGAGAAAGTTTGTTATACTCTCAGATCACAAGTTATGTAAGAAATAAATTGTAAGTAGGTGTTGGAATACTTGCAGATTATCTACTTTTAAAAAGGTCTTCACAGCACAGACTTTATTTAAAGTTGTATTTCGACAAAATCAGAAACGTTTAACAGAGCAGCATGCCTTTGATTGTCACATGAGCCGTTCTCCGGTCTTCTTCTGTGCTGTCTTCCAGAGAGCCCCACCCAGAACCCTTTCAACCGCACCATGTCTCCGGCGCGGAGGGACGAGCTGTCCAAGATCCGGCAGAGGCAGCTGGCCAACGCCGTGCACTACATCTGGGAGACGGGCGAGGACAAGTACGCCTTCAGATACTTCCACACAGGCTTCTGGGAAAGCTGTGAGAAACACAGCGATGGTGAGACCCCAGGTCCTACCGGTGTGTGTGTGTGTGTGTGTGTGTGTGTGTGTGTGTGTGTGTGTGTGTGTGTGGGTGTGTGTGTGTGTGTGTGTGTGTGTGTGTGGTATGGGTGTGAGGATGCACATGCCGATAGATGTAAATGAAAACACATATCCACACACACATACACATGCAGACGCAATCAGATATATGATTTTATTCAGGGTTTCAGATATTTTTCTGATAATAATTCAGATCATTTTCAGATTGACAGAAATATTTGATTTCTGATTTCATTAACTGTTCACATCACATTTGTGAACAGGAGAGAAGTGCCGTAGCTTCATAGAGTTAACCCCCGGGGAAACACAAGGTCAGTTCATATGCAACATTAATATTATACGTTTAAATACTTGTATACTCAATAAACCGAGCGCTCTTATTGTAACGTATGCGTGACTGTTTGTGTGTGTGTGTGTGTGTGTGTGTGTGTGTGTGTGCATGTGTGTGTGTTTATGTGTATGTGTATGTGTGTGTGTGTGTGTGTGTGTGTGTGTGTGTGTGTGTTCCGGGCTGGCCCATGCGGTGGCGTGTGCTGCAGGTGTGCTGTGGCTGTCGGTCATCTCAGAGTTCACCTACATCGGCCTGCTGGGGATGGGCTTCCTGCTGATGTGGCTGGAGCTGCTGTGCTCCCACAAGGAGATGCACGCACTCAAGATCAACGCCTACGCGGCCATTTGTACCGTGCTCTCAGGTAGGACGTACAGCAGTCGTGAAAAGGTGTTTTAAGTAGATGTAGTGTGTTTGTGTTATATTTCCTTCAGCCATTCCCACTCTGAACTTCATTATTTCTCCTTCCCAAGAACCACACACAAGTGAAGTTCTCTCTCTTCCTCTCTTCCATCATTGTCCGCTTATCGAATGCCCTGGTGTCGCAGGTCTGATGGGGATGGTGGCTCACATGATGTTCACCACCGTGTTCCAGATGACCGTCATTGTGGGCCCCAAGGACTGGAGGCCCCAGACCTGGGACTACGGCTGGTCGTTTGCGTAGGCTTCCAAACAACAACAGCATTAGCAATGACAGCATTCTTACAGCATTCACACTTCACTTCCAACATACAGAGAATAACACACTCACTACATTTAAGCAATAGATCACAACAGGCTGTGGTATGTGCTCATTATGTGGTATAATGAGCACATTTCACTGACTGAAGTGATCTATTGCTTTTATAAAATGGTTACATAAGTATGTCGAAATGAAAGTCATAGACACCCTCAATTTTGAAAAAGCGAGAAAGTCGGAAAAGCATTTTTTTTAACGAATACAAAAATGTAGTCCTTCCTGGCTGCCTGCAAAGTGAGCGGCGGTTGCTATGCAACACACTGTAGCATCCTTCAGAGAGAAGGCTAGAGACGGTAGCTTGGTTCGCCAGAAATTTAGCCTACTATTGAGCAGTTCACTCACCGTGTGCCTATTGCTTTACAACATTTCCACCCTCTCCATCAATCAACATATTTTTAGGCTTCAGTGAACTATATACCGTCATTTATATATAAATAAACAACAGTTCAAGTTAGGCGCGGAGTGATACGGAACTCCGTAAACTGAATGGGCGTCATAGCTGTGTGTATACGCTCATTATACAACAGTTAGGAACCAATCAGATCGCTTGATTTAAGCCACCCGTTTTATAACATCTAATAACCTACACCATCTCCATATATTACCAACACCATTTTATCTCTGCTATGTCCACGTGTTTAGACCACCTAAATCTTCTTCTTCTTTTCTTCTTCTTCTTCTTTCTCTTATTCCTCTTCTCCTCCTCCTCCTCCTCCTCCTGCCTAGTCTGGCGTGGGTGTCCTTCAGCTGCTGCATGGGCGCGGCGGTGGTCACGCTCAACTCCTACACCAAGACCATCATCGAGATGCGCCGCCGACAGCGCCTCCGCCTGGAGGAGGCCCGAGCGGTGGCCTGCGCACCCGCCTACGACGAGGTGGTCCCCGGGGGCGGGCTCTATTCGGTCAGCGGCCTGCTGCAGTGTCCCGGGGGGATGATGGACGTGGCCTGGGCCCCCGACGGCACGGTGGTGGGGGTGGGCAACGGGGACGCCATGCCCACCCTGGTGCTGGTGGGCGGCTGCGGGACCGAGGGATGCGAGGACTGCGAGAGGGAGATGGATATGATGGAGGGGGCGGACATGGACAGGGTGGATTCGCCCTGTTAGAAGACGGATCGCTCGCTGTTTTTTGCAGAGGCCGCCAGCAGAGGCGCACTGCAGATGGCGGTACAGATAAACTTGGTTTTTCCATGAGGATTTTTCACGTGAACGGACGCTGACCAAACACATCAACGATGTGCAATGTGTAATCTTCTGTACATGCGGGGGTCACACGCATCGCTTGCATTACTCAGCGTTATTCATTAGTGCCAAATACTGGTGGAGGAGATCAGGTCTCTCTCTATGACAGTATATGCTAAGTTGATGATATATTATTTTATATATGGCACTTGCGTTTATATGCTTGGCTCACATTGGACTTCTTGGTAAGAATTGACTTCCTGAAAAAAAGAGCAGAACTTTCAATTTGTGTCAATCATTCAATCTCTTCTAGGAGACATTCAAGGTTTGTTATGGCCCTATGTCTGTTGTCATTCATTTGACAACAGACATAGGGCAGTAAGTTTTTTGTACTGGCGCTCTCTCAGTCCTGGGTGTAGATGCAGGTGACTCTGCGGTGACCTAGCATCCCTGTCTATGATCTCATTCATATTAATTTAATCTTGTGGAAGTGGACTCTATAATAGAGGAGAAGTACACATACTCTGTCTACAGATATCCTGACTCAATCCTAAGATAGAAACACAGAGATGGAAAGATTATGGAGATTTGAAAAAGTCTGCTCTCTGATGTTAAAGCAGAAGATTATGATGGTAATCCCGAGTTGGATGGGGAGAAGTTGGAATAGACAGACCAGAGACTGAGGGCAGGAGTTGATGGGGGCAGGGCGGAATGAGCATTCTGCACGGAAGCAGTTTTGTAAGAAATGGGCAGTAGAGAGGGAAATGTTGTCATGCGTGAATCTGAAATGTATACTTTTGCACTTTGCTTGAACACGATCTTGTTGAAATGTTGTAGGCAAACTCAAGTGAACTCGTGGGCACGTGCAATACACCTGCTTACGGGCTCAAAAGTTTGATTGTTTTTTATCTTAAATTTTAATATAAACTTAACTTGCCCATGGCCCAGTTCTTTCAAATGATGGACTTTTTTTATATTTGGGTGGGTGTCCAAATTAATCCTGGATTTTCTGTCCATGACAAATACAATTGAAAGCATGAGACTTCATGTGTCATCTACTCAATTGGATTTTTATCACCCAACTTATTTCGTTTTTTCTAGGTCAATGCTTAACTTTGTTCTCTGGTAGAAAAACACATAATGAAATCTGAGAAAAAAAGATTTATTAAGTGTACAATTTGGAGAATACAGTACCTTGGTCAAAAACAGTATTCAGTATGACCAGCACAAATCTTTAGATTTTTGGTTTTAACTTTCGATATAATTACTCAAAACGGTTGTTATTCCTAAAAAACACATAATTTCCATATCTTACCAAAAACATTTAATCTACACTCTGTCTGGGCAATAAGTGTATTCATAGTAGACAATATACACAAGATTTATTATTACATTTTCACTATTTTGATATTGGTTACTTTCTAGCCAAAATGTCCTTTTGGCCATTATCCCAAAGTACCCTTACCCAAAATCCCATATCCACACATATTATTCTAGTTGCAATAAATACAAATCTGTAATATTATTTCAGTGTACAAATGTTTCATTCATTATTATTCAATGTTAATAACAATAATTATTTTAATATTTCCAAGTCAATTGATCATCAAATAAACCTTTAATTAATCAAAGAGTACAGTGCGAAGACACTGCAGAAGAATAGTATTTACATAGTCTTAAAGAGGGGAGGCTAGGGGTTTATGAAAAACTCATGCCAAAAACCAAAGAAGACATTCTAACTGGGAGTAGAAAGAGAGAGAGAGAGAGAGAGAGAGAGAGAGAGAGAGAGAGAGAGAGAGAGAGAGAGAGAGAGAGAGAGAGAGAGAGAGAGAGAGACATGTATTTACTCCTTCACGGGCTCGTAGTGAATAAGACGCATAGCATTTTCATTGTCGATCACCCCTTTGATAAACTCGCCTTCTGCCAATCGTTCTGATAGGAGAAAAAGAAAAGAGAAAGATGATAAGGAGGTGGGAGTAACACATCATCAATTCTTGATACCCAAGAATAAACAGTAACGCGTGGTATTGTCTTTCACACACATGTGGGGCTTAGTTAAGGATTTCCCCTTGCTACTGTTTGTTATGCTCAATATAAAACTCCATGACTAGCAATGCTGTAACAGGATTGAGCTGCCCAGGTCAATACAATGCTTGCACGGTCTTAAGCCATGGATCAGACACCACAACAGAACACATGGCTGTGACAGGCTGTGCACCCAGCTGCTGAGACAGGGCAATGAGAGGTTCCCCCTCCTCTCTCCCACTCACTTTCACGTGAGACAACGTGAGCTCTGCTGAACTCCAAGCAGCAGAATGCCGTGTGTTTACCGTGTGTGCGGAGTGTGTGGGATCCAGCTTACCATTGTCTTTCTTCTCGAAGAAAGACCACAGCTTGTCGGCTCTTCTCTCGGCTGAGTTCTCGTCTCCGGGGAGCTTGTCCAGGTCCTCCTTGGGGATCAGCTTAAAAATGGCCTGGGTGGCGGGGGGGGGGGGGGGGGGGGGGGGGGGGGGGTTGGACGAATGTTAATTCTGCACATTTGCCTGGATGTAAACGTTTACAGACACATTTAGTAAAAAATGTTTTCCAGAATGAGTGGAGTAGTGGAGAAGTGGAGGAGTGTAATCAAAGCATGTAATCAATATATTATAATTATTATTATCACTATTATATTCAAATATCATGCTTTATACCATACAATAATGCTATTATGGCAAAATGAACCACAATAGTTAGAGCAAATGCAATAGTCCATATAAGTGGTAGAGATCTTTAGAATATATGGAGCAGGCTCGCAACATACAGGATGTGGACTACAAGGCAGTCTGCTGTATGAGAATAGACACACTATAGAGTCCAATAGAGTCCAGCCTGTGTGTGACAGGCACCGTGACACTACTTCTACATCTACGTCAGACATCAGAGGGCCCTCACTTCACAACTGCAGCAGTGAAGAAGAACTCAAACAATCCACATCATCTCTTGAAGGTATTAAGTCTCCACACAATATAACATATCATAACCAAGATTATTTAACCGAAGGGGGCTTCTCACAGTGTTTTTTCCTTTTAAAGATAATCTATCCTTATTATGTGTGTTTATGTGTCTGTTGATCCAACATTGCCAGTCCATACTGTTGTTTTCCCTCCCCAGAGGGATTGCCCGAAGCCACTTAGCATCGTAACATATGTATGTGGCAGCCGCTTCACTTCCACGGGTCAGGCCTTCTCAGTGTGTGTCCCACATACAGAGGGGGAAAGAGTCCTCTGGAACATTTAAGACACCTAGATTAACATGGATTAGTGCCAAGACTCAGACCACAGGCCAAAGTGCAAGATGTGATTTTTCTACGCCTCCATCCTGCTCGGCCCGCCTCAGCTGCCGCTGCCTCAAGGAGGTTTGGTTGTAGTGCAGTATTCTAGTTTTTTTGTGAATATGCCCACGTGTATTCACGTGTGCATTTTAATGCAAACATTTTGAATTGATTAGGAATTCCAAATTCATGATCAGATTCATTTTCTGATCTTGTTATGATTTTTGACATACTTGACATTTTACATTGGTGGTCACATTGAAGAATGTGGAGGCTTTTTGTTGTCCAGTGGGTCAAACTGGTATTTATGTAGGCTAACTTGGAGGTATCTTCCAACATTGTACATGTATTTCATGCTATTTGAGTCTTGCGTTATTTCTGGGATTTGAACCTCCATTTGGATTGCTATAAAAGATAATACCTATTTGAGCTCATAACATCTTTAACTATATATATATATATATCTGTATAACTGGAAATCACAATGTAGATTTAATGGTGCAAGATACTCTTTTACTGAAGTAATGTGGATTACGTAAACAGAAAACAGACTGCTGGACTAAGCATTGCTTGAGCACAGAATTGCTTATATCTGAGTGTTAAACCTGTAATCGCATAGATTATCTGGATTGTGAGGCTCAAATAGGGTGACTAATTAGCCTAAAATATTTAGAAGGCTGGACTTTTTCCAAGAATGTGACCATTCTATATATTTTCCAGGAACGAAAATAAAACCAAGCATTGTAAGTATTATGAGGTAAACTAATGGACCACTAAACAGGATAAAGGCCACTAGGTAATCCATAGAGTTCAGCCTTTAGTCTTCAAAGCAACAGGATCTACTATTGACGACGGTTGCATAGGGATTCCCTTAATCTTGAAACTATTTTAAAAAAGTCCTTGTATGTTACCCTCTACTACTCTCCTAGATGAGATATTGAGATGTATAAAACCTGCTTGAAGCACTAGGATCAGCGGTCATCCACCATCCACCATCCCATCCGTCATCTATGTCCCCGTCACAAAAAAATACCATGCATCGATAAGCATTGATCATGACTACGATATCACCTTGCACGCCACACACCACGACCCAGACCTCCTCCCTCTCACCTGGCAGATCTCCGTCACCTCTGTCTTCGTGATGTAGCCGTTCTTGTCCACGTCGAACAGCGAGAAGGCCCACTCCAGCTTGCGCGTGGTCTTGCCCGTGGAGGTCATGTGCAGCGCGATGATGTACTCCTTGAAGTCCAGCGTGCCATCGTCGTTGGTGTCGAACGAGCGGAAGACGTGCTGGGCGTAGCTGGTGGCGTCGCTCTCCGGGAAGAAGCGGGAGTAGATCTGCTCAAACTCCTCGGGGCTGATGCGGCCCGTGGGACACTGCTTCTGGAAGTTCTCGTACCACTGGCAGATCTCGTTCTCCGTGAACTTGGTGTTGAGCTTCAGGTCCTCCAGGATCTCCTTGGAGATCGCGCTGCTGGTGGCGTTTCCCATCTTACTGGATTAGATTGTTTTTAGGAATGTCCCCCCCCCCTTTGAGCTGCTGCCCCACTGGTTCTTAGTCCTGGTCCCTGTCCTGGTCCCTGCTGTGCTCGTCTTTGGGGTCTTCCTTGACAGGTCAGATCTGCAGATGCCCTTTGTACGCGCACGTCGTGTATTCTCTTCCAAGGAGAAAGGCGAATTTTTGCTCAGAGGTTGGGCCTCTCTGATTATTTCTCCAAGGCGCAAAGCAAAGGGAAAAGAACAACAAAGTCTAGTGAGATAAAACAGTAAATGCTCAAGAGATCTTACTATACACCGTACGGTGGTGCAGGCCCAATGAGTCCATATAAGCACCATACAAGTAATGTAAGTCACCTACCTATTCGATGTGTTGATGTGTGTCAGAGACCGACTGTTGACTGACTGGCCGATGGGAGAGGATGAGGATGAAGACTTAGTCTCCTACCATAGATGCCTGGGTTAATTATGTTAACACAGGATTTAAGGTGGCTGAGCTTCTGAGAGAAATGAGCCCTGCGGCCTATGTCGTCTCTACTGCCTCTCGCAGTTTGCTGAGATAGTAGCTGGCTGATGTATTGATGCCGTTCAGGTCCAATGTGTTTTTTAGCCTTTGTTATTAAACTGTTATTTCGTCAGCACCTTTAGGTAGCCAAATAGGATGGGGGGCTGATGAGGGACAAGAGTTTCATGTGGCACTAAATGGTGGGATGAGGGTATAGTGAACGTGGGCCTCATGTGGAACAGCAATTAAACAAAGTGACTCTACTAGTGGATAAGAACCCCTGTTGTGAAGCTCAGGATTGTTTCAATGTGGGGTTACATAACCTCTGGATTAGTTTAGATCACATTACATTAAATAAATCCTTCTCTTTTATTTTTAAATGTTTTTAATACTGTTCCAAGTGTGGTGGAGAAGATTATGGAAAGAAGAGGTAAGAAGACCATGCAGGGAGAGAATAGTCTAGCATTGTGCTAAGAGTCTTGAGGGGGCTTAGTTTACAATTGACTTATTCTGAACTACCATCTGCACAGGAGAATTACAGCATGGCCCATGTGACCTGCCCAAGCCGAGCCCCACTCTTCACCTCTAAACCTCTCTGATTAGGGCTCCCACCACCCACCACCTCCTACACACACACACACACACACACACACACACACACACGCACACACACACACACACACACACACACACACACACACACACACACACACACACAGACAAGAGAAGAAAGACATACTCTTTTGAGTTGATGGAAAAAGTGCAGGGAAGGCCAAGGGGAGGGACATACAAGCCTTGCCAACGCGTCAACATAGAAAGAGCAGGAAGGAGAAGGAGGAGGAGGAAGCCACTGCAACATCTTGTTAGAAAGATAAACTGACCACTGATAGACATTTCCAGGGAGGCAGCCCAGCATAGCCAGGAATGTAGTTGGTGTGTGTTTGTGTGTGTGTTTTTGTGTGTGTTTGAGTGTGTGTGTGTGTGTGTGTGTGTGTGTGTGTGTGTGTGTCTAATATGCAAACACATTATTATATTATATTTGATAGAAGTAACTTTATTCATCCCCGAAAACAGAACCTATCCATCTATCCATTTATGTATCTATAAATTCTATTCAATTTTATTTGTATAGCCCTTAATCACCATTACTGTCTCAAATGGCTTAAAGGTCCCATGACATGCCACCAGGTGTGATTAGCCGTTACAAGCCGTTTTGAAAAATCTGTCTGTTATAACATCACAGGTGGGCGTGTCCACCCAGATGTGTGCTGGATAGGTCTACCAGCTTACCCAGTGGACTGTAATAAACGTTGCTCATCTATCTCACATCGTCACACATCTAGGTGGACACGTCCACCTGTGATGTCGGCTTGTAAAAAAAAAACGGCTTGTAACAGCTAATCACACCACACCTGGTGGCTCAGGTCTCATGAGACCTTTAACAGGCCAAATATTTATGACATCCCCCCTGACCCAAGCCCCCAAAAGGGCAAGAAAAAACTTTCCTAATCAGCAAGGAATACATTTTGAGGAGAAACGCAGAGTGGGGGATCCCTCCTTCCAGGGATGGTCAGGAGTCCAGTGGGTGCCATAATTGACATGCATACATACATACATACATACATACATACATACAGGCAAAACATATTAAATCGATGATGGGGTACTGGCTGGTTAACCATAAGGAGAGTCCAGGCATCCAGTCGCAGTCGCTGCAACGCGCTAGAACAGACAGAATGTATCTATGTATCTATGTATATCTATCTATCTATCTATCTATCTATTTATCTATCTATCTATCTATATTATTGATGTATTTTGGTTCAGAGTTGAGCTTTCCTTGGTGTTGAGCTTTTGAGAGGCAGTCCCAAGTATTCATCTTTAGTGGTCAGGAATAAGGCTAGCATTGTGTAAATATCACAGACATAGTTTGGCTTCTCTTCTTTAGTGAACCATCCGTCTGCTTAGTCCTTTCCTCAAGTAAGATGAAAACAACATTAACTTTCTGGTTTGAATTTGTGTTTTAATAGTCAGAACACAAATATTGATTAGAAGGTTAAATCCTTGTTTACAATGTGCTACAAACACAGCTAAAATACTTAACAATAAAGGATGACTCTCATGTGATGGAGGATATTATAAACTTAATTTTATTGCTGTAAATGTTTATATGAAATGTGTTTGTTTGCAACACAATCTGTCCAATATAGTGGCCAAAGTCACTTCCCCAGCCTTGTAATGTGGAGAAGTAAAGAATGTAAATTATAAACGTATATAGACGTATATTCTATTCCTAAATGATTATTCCATAAACATATATGTTCCTCTGTGGGATTTTCTTCCCTCTATAAATATTCACCCAGCGAGTCCATCTATTGGATTACGGATGCCCCACCTTTCTCGCCTTGTGTCCAACTGAGCCAATTACCATGAACATTATCCCTGTGACACCTGTGTGCAGGAGCACACAGGCACACCCCCTCCCCTCCCCAACGGACTAGCCTTGACATCCGACCTATGGCCTGGGCTGCTCTTAAAGGCCAAGCTGCTGCTGCTACTGCTGGGGGATCTGCTCTTCCGATGTTGACCGTGTTGAGGGTGTGGAACAGGTGGTGATGAGGCTGATTCTAGATCTGTTTCTGAAGCTCCATCCTATGTAGAGCATGCAGAGATCTGATAGACTGCCGGCCGGCAGATATGTCTTAAAAGATAAAGCTTGAAGACCAAAGAGCATTCAGCAGATAAAGTGCATATAGAATGTGTACATAAATAGACATTAGAGCTGTTATGAAGAACAAAAGCATAAAACAACCAATTTCAAACATGACAAATGTTGCACGATGATGCGACAAGGTTGGCCTATTAATATCCTGAATGTAAACATATATATGTAAATATACAAATAGTTGTCATATACAGGTGTGAGGCGGGAGTCCCCAACAACCGTTCCAGTGACATAAGTCAATAATAAGTGTAGCCTATACTAGCTAACTGTAGTAGCAGTGCTTGTGTCATAGCACCACCAGTATGTCAGACTGCTCCGCCTAGCTGCTCATCTGTGATGTTTGCTGGGAATACGTGCGGACCAACCTCCCCCTCACCCCATCCTTACAGGAACATGTTGGCTGTATCCTCCACCTCTCCACCTCTGTGATAGGCCTAAGGACATAAACATAATTCAGGATTTTATAGTTTCTGATTGTCATGGTAACGGCAGTGGCTGCGTGTTCAGTATAATTCAAATTGTTATGCAGAGTGTTTGCTTATGGCATGGAGACGGCGAGGCAATAGGAATAAAAAGATGTTTGGGAAAATAAGAAATCATCCATTCTGCACCTAAACAATTCCTCTGGGAGTTAAAGATAACAAGTAATGAGCAGGAGAGGAAGGGAGTGCGCTTAGATAAATGCCAGCTAATGGTTCATAATGGGTCATAATGACAGACAAGCCCTTCCTATTCAATGCATGAGCCGGGTGGAACAAACAAATGATAACAACAATCATAACAACGGTCCGCCATCTTGCAGGCCCTTAAGGTGGTGATGCAACGTGACAAAGTAGCAGGCAACCAGTCCTCCTCACTCCTCTATACTGACCACTGGCAAGGGGAGAGACACAACAGCACAATAAGGACCTGACTGATATGAAATATTAACTGGATCTTTATGAATTATACATAGGCATTTATCTGGTCATATCCCTTTCCCCTCAATACGGGGCTGAGACTAAGGTAGGTGTTCTCATAACCTTTCCGTTTATAATATTAAAGTAAAATAGATTGGAGCTCATATTTTGTTGTATCAGATAATTTATATTAACTAGATATTATAACTACATATATATATATAGATATTATAACTAACATACTGTAGTTGTATATAGGGAGTTAGTGTTTCCTGTTTGCGGTTAATAGTACATTTCATCTTCGTTAACTTGTCCTCACTCTTAATTGGTTTTGATGAAGGCTATCTCCTTAATTATTTTTTTTTTTACTGCAATTGAACATCACATTCTAGGGTATTCTAATTCTGGCACCAGAGGAGAAGACCCAGGACCTGATAAGAGGGACACATAGCAACGAGCACCAGTGATTGGTCCCTGCAGGACCCCTGACACAAATAAAGCCCAACATGACATCTAAAATGGACGTCCTGGACCCTTCTACTTTGCCGTCCTCTGACGCTACAGGGGTAACCTATGACCATAAGTCACAGACAGTGACCTTACCAGGGGGAATCGTCTCTGTAGCAGGCGTTACCGTGGTGACTGGGGGTTCAGAGATGTCCTGGGGCTCCTGCATGATGGCGTTAGGCTTTTGGGGCACTCTCATTGGGGTTAGCGTACTGGGGCTAGGACTATGGGACCAGTCCAATCGGCCGCAGGGGATGACCTCAAATCTACTGGTGATTGGCTGCGTGATTCTGGCCATCAGTGTTGGGATGCTGGGCAACGTTGCCCTGTTTTACCTGCTGAGGAAGAGAAGGAGAGAGAGGACACGAGAGGAGAGGGAGGATGGGAAGGTGGTACTGGTGGAGGAGACCCGAAGAGTCATAAAAAAAGTTACTGTATGAGGTGAATGAATGGACGGACAGGATAATTAAAGAGTCCTTGTGCATGTGGATTTTTATCTTATTTTGATATTAATCATGTTATTATTCACAAATATTCACTAGCTCTTGGTGGGTAGGTCATATGCTTCTCATAATATGCCTTAAAATGTAAATAACAAGCAGATTTCAACACACGTCTGCCAAAGAAATAAAAACAAGCGACAGAGGGCAGTGTTTATATCGCCATCTACTGGACTGAGTATAGTGATACAAATAATTTGAAATAATTGGTCATTTGTAAATGTGCTAAATGATCTCGGTTGGCAGCCGGGAGGCCGTGCAGGTCTCCTCCATCTCCGGCCAAATACACAAGTGTCCACTCGGTGGACCAGATTCTGACCCCGTAGAAAATTCAACGTTATTCCACATCGCTTTTCCTGCTTGCTTTTCGTGCCTTTGGATGATGGGAAAACCCATTCAACTACAACTGTTTAATACTATTATAACGACCACGCATCAGCTAGGTTAGAAAAACGTGTACTATTACGTTTTCTTATACGCACATTTTGAGTAGACGAGGAGAAGAGGAGGATCGAAGTGGAGAAGAAACGAAAGGAGAAGACTGCAGTCCAGAGGGAGGAGAGATGCATATGAAGAGGTCTGCTGTCAATCAAACTCACGGATTTGGTGTGAGACAAGAAGTCAATAAGGCCCAGTCCCAGGAAACATCTACACATTTTCATTTGCATTAGGCCTATATTGTATCTTAAAACTATTTCTTATTTATTTGTAATTTGTACTATTATAGCCTACTACTGTTTTGTATATAATGTTATATTTTATTTCTCATTTTGTGCTTTGGCAATGTTAATGAACGTTTTTCATGCCAATAAAGTCCTTAGAAAATTGATTCTTGAGACTCTTGAAAGATTAAGGAAGGCTGAATGACAACCAGACCGAGTCTTTTTAAGCAAGTGTTAGTGAAAGTGATAGTTACATTATAAATATTTCTGTGCAGTACATTGACGGTATAATGGTGCTGATATGATATAGTAATATACGTTGGATAACTTTGAACGTGGGCAGCAATAACAGTAGGTAGTAGCCTACATATAATAATAATAATAATAATAATAATAATAATAATAATAATAATAATAATAATAGTAGTATTACTAGTAGTAATAGTCGTCATTTAATAGTAAGAATATAAATAGTGCAGTTGTTCTATGATATGAATATATTAAGTAGGCCTACATTATGGACATGATATGAACAGCATCGACAGTGGTATTAATATGAAGACATATGGGTGAGGTATGTGTAGTAGGGACGGTAGTATAAACATGAAAATATTAGATGAGATACACACAGTAGCTAATATAAAAATGTCTCGTTTCTGGTTGCTTCATAAAGTAGAACTTCAATTTGTTTTGATATATTCCATTGAAAAAAAACATCCTGGAGTCATTGTTTTGTTATTGTGAATACAAAGTAAACATTACAGATGATTCATTCAAGACATCTCTCAATAGGCCTCGAAAGTAGGCCTACGAGACAGAGGTAAGTCACTAATTAGAAATATCTAGAGGCAAAATAACGTTATTATAACATGTAATAAGGAGTCAGCCAATAAGTAGCCAAGTTCATTCTCGACTTTGAGTTTTTGTTTTGGAAATAAATGGACAAGCGCACATTATTAATGCCTTTGCAGCTCTGTTCATGTCTTCGAAAATGCGTTTTTCCTCTGCAGAGACGGTTAAGATGCATTCAACCAGGTATACCAGTCATGGTCACAGGTTGATGGTATCTCTACGTTGCTCAGATCACCTGACATTACCGGGTTTAAATTGGTCACGTGTCATTCAGGAAACCTTTTGCGAAACCAAGTTGTCCATGCCCCGCCTTTACCTCACGTTGATTGGTCAAAGTTAAGAAGTACATGGCGCTGATTGGTGGGACAGATGACTCCTTGGATCATGTCTAAATTAAACAACTCCCCTTCTTTAAACGGGTCTATGTGTAATTGATAGTTTTACTCAAATACATCGATAAGAATTTCGGTTAGATGGTACTCATTTAAGAATCTTTACGCGAACGGTTGTCAGGTAAGTTTGACCAAAATAGCACTGGACCACTTTGAAAGGAAGTGCTTACTCCGCCAAAGTTGCCGTCTTCTTATCTGTCTGTCAGCTATGTCTCAAGGTGTCTCCTGTCACTTACTTATGCATCGAGCGCAACATGTCCGTGCTATGTTATTATCAACACTGCATTGAGTTGTGTGAGTACTAAACCTGTTGCTGTCATTCAATAGGACCAAATGACAAACTAAGCGCTATCGTGCTTTCCCTTCGCTAATACTCTAATCGGTCATGGGGTTGTGTTTATACTTTCTCTGCACTGTATAGGGCTATATGCACATCTTCAACGACAGTTTTTAAAACGAATTACAACCGTTATTGCGTATATAGCGCTGAATATACACGTATGGTGCATACATTTAAAATGGTACGTTATGCATGATTTAGACAGCCTATGCAGGTCAAAGGTTTGGTGTGGAACACGCGTTGTAAGATCTCAAAATATGGCACAACATAATGTATGTTTACATGAAGAAGTGGGTTGCATCGATTCTCAAACTTATTTTCTTTAAAGAAAGTGTAATTTGTGCATTCCTGACATCATGAGGGTCAATAAACCATGTACAGCTTTCGCATCTACTTTATGCCTGAGCTATGACCATTACCTGTGATCTGGTCGTCAAAACGGTTGATGTTCCCATCAAAGCCCAATTAACAAAATCTACATATAGGCCTACTTGATAAGCCTTTTCCAAATATAGGTTTGAGGTCGCTGAAAGTCTCAAGATGCCTTTGGTTTACTAACATACATGAACATGGCCATGCAAACTGTAGGAATCTCAACCCATGGCAAATATAAAGCTATAACCTTTCCTTTCTCTTTCTTTTTCAGAATGTATACCAAGCAGCACCTCCTGAGCATAACATTGCATTCCAGTACAGTAGGATACAGTACAAAACCACAATTTAAGCATGTCTTGTGGTAGTGTAGTGAGGAATGGGTGATACAGGAAGTAGGTGAACTGTTAAGTGTAGATATGTATCTGATTGGCTGGATTGGTATTCATGTGGAAAAGGGGAAGCTCCTCTTTTGGGTCTGCTCATAGTACTGTACGCATACGGTCATTCAGTTTGTTTTGATCAGTTTAGTAAACATATTTTGAAATGGAGTGTAGTGAGAGTATCCTGTGTAGCGCTGGAGAGCTGGAGTTGGACCCTGACATTGTGAGTGAAGAAGCAGGCAAGCTGTATTCTGAACTGCAGGTAATGGCCCTAACTCATCAACTATTTCCTCAGACATAGTATGATTGTCAACCTTTTCTGATCTCTCTCTCTCTCTCTCTCTCTCTCTCTCTCTCTTGCTGTCTCTCTCTCAGACGGTGATTGAGACTCATGGAGCCGGGGTGGTGGAGTCTCTGGTGCCCATCCTTGTGTGGGTCCTGGAGGGGCTGGCCAGCTGCCGAGCCCAGCTGAGGGAGAGCCAGGAGGAGGGGGAGAAGGGGAGGATGGAGAGAGAGGAGCTGATGGAGCGGTACCAATCAGAGAAGTCCCTGAGGAGAGAGAGCCAAGAGGTAAAGTATGGTGGCCCTTTTGTGTGTTTGGGGAATGGTAAGGAAAAGGCAAGGGGGCACAATAGTCCTGGGGTTGGGGTGTTTGACTCACAGCCAAGAGGGTCTGGGTCTGGACCCCAACAGTCCACTGTGGGCATCCTCCAGCAAGATGCCTAACCCCAACCTGCTCATTCGTCATTCATCAACAACTCTGTATAAACGTGTCTGCTGAATGAGAAATACTAATAGTAGTTAGTATAGTAAATGGCACCATGCTTGGTCATGTCGATCCCTTCATTCCTCAGAGGTATCATGAACTAGATGACCAAAGTGAACAGGAAAGGAGGGCCGTGCGAGCCAGGGAGAAGGAGCGGGAGAAGAGAGAGAGAGATCTGGAGAGGAAGGCTAGAGAACAGGCTGACCAACGTGAGTGCTCGGGTCCTAAGTTGTGTGTTAAATGTTATCTATGGTATGTGCGCCATCATTGATAAAGCCTCCTTCCTATTCCCACCGTGATCCTTTTCCTAATCCTGCTTCTTGTGTGAAGCAGAGCATACTGCTTCACTTAGTAACTCAATGTTCACTCCTGTGACAAAAGAAGTCATGCCTGATGCATACTGTCTGTTTAATGCAGTGGTGGCCTTGGAGGAGCAGAAAGTTAGTGTTGGCAGAGAACTGAGTTCACTGAAGAATACTCACAATAAGGTCAGTTTGTGCTAGATATTCAGGATGTTCTGTCTACAAGCTTGTCAACTGGCTTGTAAATCAGGGAAACGTATCTTTCAGTCATTATCCCCAAGTGATGCATATTGATGGCACTTTTTTCTTGTAGTTGGCGCTTGCTTTCCGAGAGCTGCAGGAAAAGAAAAAGGATTCTGAAAGAGAGACTCTTTCAAGGTTTTTTTATGGCACTGCTCTGATATTTAACAATGATAGTCAATGAAAATATAAATATAATATGTATTAAACCAGTTAATAGTGCATTCATTCCTCTTCACATCACCTGAAAATCACCTGAACCATTATTATGTTGTGTTTGGTCTTTAGAAACCATGGTCATGCCAGAAGTTCTGAAACGCAAACAGCCCAACTTCAATCTGACACTAGTGTTGATTCTAAAGTAAGCATCTCATTCTTCATATTCATATTTATACTCCCAACAAATGAATGACCTTTTGGATGGATGACCAATGACCTTCATTCCTTCTTTAAGGCTATTTCAAGATCACGTGTGCACTCCGATTGCACTCCTATGAGGGAGCCGGCTGCCCCAGAAGTAAATGTGATCGACATTGAGAGAATGCCTTCCCCAGACCCGTCTTTTATCAATGACATCATAAGCTCCACCCCCGAGCTGTCTCAGCTGCAGGACATCTTGGATGGCAGGTGAGAGGATGGAGATTCATTTACGCTGAACTAGTCATAATACGTGCCACTTGAAAGAGAGGGGGATTAGGGTGTAACTGATTAGGGGCTGTTGTCCATTTAATATTGCAATATTTAACATTTCTTAGCTCATAGCTTAAAATGACCTAGATGTACCTGATACCTGTACCTAGTAAACTGATATAGTAAATAGAAAATGCTGGCCGGCCCTTTCTTCTCTCTTTGTCTACTAGAACGTCTTGCAGGGGTCATGTCTCATCCTACTATGGACACTCCCAGTACCCCTCCATCTCACACCGCCCACACGGCTAAGCTCTATTGAGTCAGTCAGTTCACGTTGCACAGTTGTACAGCTGTTAAAGGGGACAGAACACTTCTCTAACTTAACTCATCAATAGTGTGGTTGGGTCTGGCTCACTGCAACAGCAGACATGCAGATGTTTGGGGAGGGGGCAAGTAGTTAAACTTTAGTGAGTATTAATTCTAATAAATCTCCGCCTACTAATTGGGAAGGGCTCAATCTTAAACTATAATGAAACATTAGACTGGGTGTTGCTCTGCACATATAACAAGCAGTCTTGTTGTTACTCATCCTAACTGTCTCAATACTACATACTTCTGTTTCAACACACACATAATGCTAACGCAACAACCAATTCTATGTATTTATGGGAACAGGGAACACACATAAATACATTTATCCTACACGGTTATTCCGTCGCAGATCCGTGGAGATCAATTATTAATGTGTATTTGAACTTGAAACCTCAGAACACACACACACACACACACACACACACACACACACACACACGTATATAAAATGCCCTTGATTTTTTCTTTCCTCTTCCACTGTTTTTAGCGCACTAAGTCAAACAGTGGAGTCAGGAGCAGGGCCTAGGACCAGCCTGGAGCAGGAGATGATGGAGGCGGTGGTGAACAAGGAGGAGGAGGAGGAACATAGGACAGAGGAGGCTGTGCCGGGCAAAGACAATCAGGATAAAACGGAGCAGAAGGAAGATGAAGAGGAGGAGGAGGAAGATAGTCTGGAGCTGGAGCTACGGAACACCGACTCTGTGTTTTCAGAGCTGTCTGAGTTGAGCCGTGATTACGTAGACAGCGTCGACCACGGGGCCAGTGTCCGAGGTATGAGTTGGGTTCATATATGAACAATACATTTGGAAATTGTGAAAGATGAAAATTCTAATATAAATATTAAATAGAAATGTATCTTCTTGCCTTAAGGATTAGAACCAACTAGGGACAATAATCGTCAGGGACCTCACCAAACAATGTTTGAGTGCGATTGATATGCATTTTTTCAGGAGGTAGAGCGACTTGACTGATAAAACGGAAGGTTGCTAGTTCGATCCCTGGCTCCTCCTAGCTGAGTTTTGAGGTGTTACTGAGTAAGACAGCTAACCTAACTGCTCCAGACGAGCTGGCTGCATTGCATGGTTGGGTTTGTAAATGAAGGTGGCTGAAAAGAACAGAAAATAGGTGACTCTAATCAACTATAGAAAAATACACTATAGGGGCTAATGTGTGTACGCTAGGACTGCACCATTAGTATGAATCCATGTTGGCTTGCTTCAAAACTGAAAAATCTGTACTTCTAATCTGAGAATGTGTGTCTGTGTGTGTGTTTATACAGGCAGTGTGGACCAGTTGGAGGAGATTCTTTCTCAGTTTGAGGAACTGAAACACAACCAGTGAGACTACTTATTTGTTTTTTCTGACTTTGCACAGACTTGCCTGGTATTAATATATTAGTATGCAGATAGTTACCTGCACATTCCTGGTTCATTTGGCATGAAACCAGAAAACCTACCTGCTTTCCTTCTTTTTTTCCATTTTTTGTTTGTCTCACGTTTCTTTCTTTCTTATTTTTCAGTGAATTGGTAGACGCAGCCCGCAAGGCTCTGATATCTCGGGTGGAAGAGTTGACCAATGATCGCTCAGCTGTTAAACTGGAACTGACCTCTTCGCAAGAAACTGCCTCTCATTTAGAGAGCAGGATGAAAGAAATGGAGCAGGAAACCAAGAGGTACACAGCATTTCTCTTCCCAATCAGAATGTTGCTGTTTACAATATATAGTATTAAAAATACTACACTTCTTTGGATGATTTTTTTAAATCTATAAATCAATTATATCATTAATATTGATGTATATTATCTGCTTGTCATAGGCTTCGGAAAGAACTGGAAGCTTGCCAGTCTGAAGACCCTGATGTAAGAAATGATTTATATTTTCTACCTTTCAATCTAGATCTATGATACTGGTCAGACCTGGAGGATACTTTTCACTATATGTCCATATGAACATTCCTACCCGCACTTCATACCTGTCTGTTTGTAAGCTAGAGGGTATTTTGATTACAGGGCGCTCTACCCACCTCAATGCGGCGTTTCTCCAGGTCTGAGATGGCTCGTGTGGTCATGGAAAAGAACCAGTACAAAGAGCGTCTGTTCGAGCTGCAGGAAGCAGTGAGGCGGAGTCAGGTCCTCCGGTCAGTAGACTTCTGATAGGGGGAATAAGTCTATTGAGTCAATGTAAATAAATCAATAAGACAATTCTTAAATTGTTGTACTTATGTATATATGTAGTACACGGCTTAATAATTAACACCATGTCAAGGAAACAAGAACTGTTTTCCCCTTTGCTCCATTAATCTTTTCATTTGTTTTACAGTGCCACTAAAGACGTGAGGATAACAGAGGAGAGAGAGCGAGAGAGAGGTGTTTGGGGAAGGTGAATTTTACATTTAGTTTTTTCTACTATTTGTCACCCTGAAAGTAAAAAAAAAGGTGATAAATAAAATGTTTTAACATTTTGTTCTAACACACATTTTAATTTAGATGCTAACTTTAAGACTATTGGCATTCAGATTCATGCTCAGACTCCGCAGCAGCAAGTTCTTTTAGCTAGCCTAGCTCTTTATGTAGGGAGAGGGAGGTGGGAGGAGAAGATTGAAAACTTAGACCGGAGTTAACTTAAAATTGGCAAATCTTGCACACTGTCCCACGCTGGTTCTGGTTAACACATGGGAATCCTGCTCCAGACCAGTGGGAAAACCAAGATAATTGTGCTGCTATGCGACCCAGAAAGTTTGTGGGTGATGGGGGGACGGGCGAGCAAAATGATCTACATACAGTTAATCAGGCACTGATGCATGTTCAGAGTGGTGTGTTTGGTTCACCTGTAACATGTTCCTGTCACTTCAGGTTTCACCGTCTGTTTGGCCGGCCCAGGGAGCCTTTTGTTCTCGCTGCTGCTCAGGGCTTCACCAAGGCAACGTCCCCTGCACTCAGTCGCTCTCCACTGCGATCCCCACAACTACAGACTGTCAATCAGACTCCGACAGAGTAAGTCACTGCTCATATAGACCTCCACCTGAAGAATAAGTCCCGCCTCCGAGGCTCTCGGTTCCCTCTTCGGACGTCACAACTCTCCCAAGTGTGTAGTTCAAAACGTGACGCAGCTTTTACTTCTTCGCCACCTACAGAGTTTGTTATGTACGATCATTCAAAAACCCAGATCATTCAATGTTATTTCCCATAGACATTTGATCGAGGGAACCGGGAGCCTCGGAGACGGGACTCATTCTTCTGAGGTCTATTACACTCGGTTCTAGGGGCAGGATAGTCTAGGTGTTGCTGTGTTTGACTCCCAGTCTAATGATGCTGGGTTCGATCCTCAATATCCGCAGTCTACCTGTAGGCATCCTTGAGCAAGTTGCCCCAACCCCCTACCTGCTCACCTGTCAACCTGCTTCTAAAATAAATCAATGTAATCTCTGTATTCCGCACTTTGAATGAAAAAAACATCAGGCCAATGACTTTATATTTAATCACACCCCTATTTCTCCCCCTTGTGATTTGTGATTGTAATGCGTGATTGCAATGCGTGATTGAACAGATTAATACAAGAAGGCCGTTCCTCTAGCTCTGTGTCCCCTGCTGCTCTCTCTCCACGTGTCAGGAAGAGGGAACTCTACAGGGAGGTTCGCTCCCACATCTGGGGATCGCTGGGAAAGCGGCAGCTCAACGGATGGAGCGTGCCTCTGTCACACACACAGGTAGTAGTCCAACTTGAGTAGCTTGTATGTGTGTGTCTGTGGGATTAGAGGTGAGAGGTTGACATGTGATTAAAGTGAGGCCGTTAAGCCAAACGACAATATATATATATACAAATCGATACGTTTCATCTTGGTTTTGCTCATCTCCCCTTCACCGACATACTATGCCTGGGTTAGTCACTTTATGTCTCTGCAAACACAAACCCTTACCCGTGTCTGGCCTGTCTTTAGTGATCACTTCAATGCTCATTTATTTTCAAGGAGTCAATGGAGTCTACCCCTGAGCCTAAAGATGTGCCCGCTCTATTGCAACTCCGACTGCTGGATCAGAGAGATTCTAGCGCTAAGGTACATCACATCACACCACACAAAACCGCATCTACTGTTTGGTCACAAAACAGATCAAAACAGGTCTGGAGTCATGTGCCTTATTCATTTGTTTTGCTCCTGTAGCTCAACTGTGCCGTTGCTGTGACAGCGGAGATCTCTGGAGAAGCTGCGGTAAGTGTGTGTGTGTGTGTGTGTGTGTGTGTGTGTGTGTGTGTGTGTGTGTGTGTGTGTGTGTGTGTGTGTGTGTGTGTGTGTGTGTGTGTGTGTGTGTGTGTGTGTGTGTTTTTCTCCATCCTACCTTTTAATTGCACCTGTGATCCTCCTCTAAACACCACATACAGTGCCAACTCAGAGCCATAACCACCATTATAGATGCATGTAATGTCATGTTTCCAAACACCCTGTTCACCCTCAACCTCCCTCTCCGTCAGTGCTCTGTGTGGCTCATGTCTGGCCTGGGCTCCTCCAGTGAAGTCACAGTGATTGACCCGGCACGTTCCAACACCGTGCTGGACCAGTTCAGCTTGCCCCCTACCTCTCCCGCCCTCTGCATCTGCGCCGTGCCCCCTACTGGTCAGTGAGAGAGTCACAGGCCATTGTGCGCCGGCATTCCCTGTCGTCATACTTTATTCAGATCTTTGTGTGTTTTTAAATGAGTGATTCCCTTACCGAGATGTACCTCTAACACACTTTGGGTTTGGATGCTCCTCTTTTCATCAGGCAACACCTCAGGAACTGTATGGATTGGAACTCAGGAAGGAAGGTAGTTCCCGCTGAATGTGCAGTTTTTCTTGAAATAACATTCAGAGTGAAACACTAGCCCGATGACAGGAGTTGCTCATACATTTAGTTCTTGACAGTAACCTTTTCTCTTCCCCTCTTCGCAGTGTGCTGGTACATTCGGCGTCGACAGGAAGAAGGCGTATGCAGTCTATTTCTCTCTCAGAGGGTGTGCACTCCCTCACGTAAGTTAAGAAACTGCAGTCTGTTGTCCATTGGGATAGGGTCATTCTGATCATGTGTCAATTCATCTGAATATTCATGTTATAAGTTCTTTGTCGATTTCAAGTGTTTCCCTTCTTTTAGGTATTCCTCCAACCAAGTCATAGCTGGCCTAGCTGACGGGACACTAGCTTTTTTCTCCCACAATGGAGGTAAATCCATGCCATAGTTTACCATTTCAAAGCCAGTCTTAACACCCAATGTTGAATTGACACAGTCCTAACTTGAGCCGTAATGACAAAAACCGTTTGACAGGTGGCTGGGACCTCCCCTCACACCAGGTGATGAACCTTGGAACCACACCTCTGCAGCCCCTCCGCTGCTGCCTGGCTAAAGGGGGTCGCTTGTGGGTTGGATACTGGAACCGGGTCCATGTAGTTGATATTGAAAGCAAAAAGGCTGAGGTGAGCGAGTCAAAGCAGGTCCCTACTGGTCTGACGTATACCCGTCAGTCCCTTAAGCATTGTTGTACTCTTGTCTCAATAGTAAGACAAGTTGTCTTAATCAGTGCGTTAAGCATTGTTGTACTCTGGTCTTGCCGTGCAGCAAAACTTCTCGGTCTCTGAGCGCAGCGAGCAGCAGGTGCGCTTCCTGTGTGCGGCAGGAAGTGGCGTTTGGACGTCCTGCCGCCTGGATCCCCTGCTCAGGTTGTTTGATTGGTCCAGTGGCCGGCCGCTGCAGGAGGTGGACCTGACTCCTCTGGTTACTAAGACGCTAGGTGTGTGCAGGCTCTTTTAGCCCCTGTTGGAGACATCTCTTGTGTTATTATACACAATAATAGTTTTGTAACCATTTTAGAACCAATTATTTCATCATTCAGTTAAAAAAATCAGATTTGAAACATGATCATAAGACACATTTGAGGCTTAGTGCATGAAGATATACCTTTCATTTAAATGTCCGATGTGTTTGTCCAGCTGCAATCCAGTATGCAACACCAATACATATTTAAATACATTGAAAGGCAATTCAATTCTAACTCACATAAGTTGTATGTCAGCTTTGTGTTCGTACTAACCGCATGTTTTCCAGGTCAAGCCTTCCTGTCCATCTCGCCTCTTCAGATCTCTGCTCTAACAATCATCTCCAGCTGTCTGTGGCTGGGAACGAGCAGTGGGGCTATCTTCTCCATCCCCTTGACTATCAGTGAGTTATGTTCATGCACTATACTACGGCCTATTGTAATGGCATGCATACCTTTTTTGACTTGTTGCTGCTCTCGTCACAACCCACAGCCTCAGAGTTGCTGTCCATCCCATACTGCTCTCTGGCGGCTGCCCAGTTGTGTTACCATGGTCACAGACAAGCCGTCAAATTCTTCATCGTCGCACCTAGTATGCACTGGTTTAGCATTATTTAAATGTGTATATATTCAACAATGTGCTGTGTGGTAGAGGAGTTCTTAGTTGCATGCATTCTGAAAGTTACGTCCTTCTTGCAGACTGCTTGACGACATCTACTGGTGGGGATAGTTGTGCTCCATCACAGTTCATCCTCAGTGGAGGAGAAGGCTACATAAACTTCAGAATCGGTGGGTTGAAAATCATTAAATCCCTTTTTTTAAATAAAAAGAGCCTGGTATTCTGTCAAATGTTCATTTTCCTGATGAGCTTTAAAACGTGTCTAACAGATCTGTTGACTCTCACAGGAGACGATGTAAGTGATGGCTCCACTGAGCTGCCCCAAACAACACTCAGCCGTTCTGAACGCAGTCACATGATCATCTGGCAAAGCCCCACCCCTTCTGTTCCCAGCTCTGCACTCTGACATGGCTGACCTTAATGTCCAGAGGTGTTTCTTTAAGTTGTACTACAGCAGTGATGAATGATGTATCAAATAGACAATGTTGTTCAATTTGCACTTGACTAATAACCTAAATTCATAACCCTGCCTCACTGTGCCTTACATTACCTGTGGAGCCTTTGTTGAACTCACCAATAATACGGATGTTATTTTAAGTATTTATGTTATGTTTTGTCTTGAATCGTAACCACACACAAGTATTGATGATCTTCTGCTAACTTTGTCTTCTAAACAAATCCACCTATTTTTCTGCAGCTGATGACTTTTGTCATGTAATGTTAATGTTGGCCATACTAATTTATTAACTGGTAACTGTATAGTATAGTCATCATCTTTTAATTAATCATCTCCTGAAATTAAAATAGTCCTCTTTTCCATCACTGTTAAATTGAGACTTTGAAAGGCACAAATCTTTCTAAAGTGGGATAGTTCCTGGTTTAGAAGGTCAAGTCTTGCTATCTTAATTTTGCTCAACCTGCACACATATCTGAAGACAGCGTGTTGCATTGTTTTACCCCTGGAATGTTTAGTAGCAGATCATAAATGCTTTATAAATGCTAAGCTCCATTTCCTTCTATTTCAATGTGTTGTTTTACCACATCCATGTTGAAATCGGTCTTAAAATGTTATATACTACAATTGTTATACTACAAAACCATCATCTCTATGCAAAAGTGTTATGTGTGTGTTGATATATATTGATCCTACTTATAAATTATCAATGTGACAGATTCCTTCTGCGAAAAAAAATATTTATTTTCTTAATTGTTTGTAAGGTCATCTATCAATTGTATTGGTATGGTGTTATTTGTTGCTCTGGTTTAAAGTATGCTAACATATTGGACGTGTCTTATGCAGTATGGAGTGTTTCGACAATCATCTGACTATTATACTTTTGTAAATGTATTATTTTTTTGTTAAAATATATTTTGAATGATAAATCAGTTGTTGTTTTTTTACTGTTAGCACATGTTGCATTTAAATAGTGAGATCTAAACGTTTTCACTAGACCCTAGCATATGATGAGGGTACAAGCATAGCAAAAAAAAAAAAAACACCACAATTTAATATAACACTTTAATTTTAACATAATTTACCAATATTTCTAGAACGTTTCCCCCATGTGCCATCTCCATGGTCAGTTTGCAATATATTTAGCTATTTCTATGTAAATCATTTGGTTAAAAAAAAAAAAAAAAAACTTGGAAGACCTGAAGGATGCATGTCCTTGAAGCATTTCATATCGGCCCCTGGATTCAGGCCTCACGACGGGCTGCTCTGAGACCTGGGCATCCGAATCCTGCGGCTCAGATTGCGTGCGAGGCGGTCAAAGGCGTTGCTCATAGTGCCCCCTAACTTCTTTGTGGTGGCCAGTCCTTCGATGTTACCACTGTACCAGATAACCCAGCCCCCCATGGAGAACAGCACCAGAAGGGCTCCCGAGTACACCAGCAGGTCTCCGAAGTCCTGACCCTCGAACTCCAGCGAGGCAAAGACGCCCAGAAGCATGGACACCACGCCCAGCAGGTCCATCGCTACGGCGAACACCAGAGCGAACTTACAATGGGTCAGCCCATCATTCTGCAGGGCCATGGCTGCGCAGAGAGTAAACAGAAGGGGTGTAGGGGGGCGTGGGTGTCATTGGAACAAAATACACTTATATATATTGTATTAAAGTTTGTATATATTGTATTGTATTTATTTTGGATCCCACTTGTAATCACACACATAGGCCTAGGGATTACTTTCAGGATTACAGGATTACTAACAGTTACTTACTTCAACTGTCCAAAAACAAAGAATTTCTGAATATGTGCTTACCATTTGTCTCCGCGTTGAATATATAAAGCCAATAGTCTTGTGTCTTCCCAGCTTTCCGACTTTTCCTACTCTGCTAAGGTAGCAGACTGCAATGCCAAACGACACTGCGCCTGTGTTACCTGTTTGGCAAGCCCCACCTGAACAGGTTTTAAAATAAGGACGCACCTCAACAGGATGCGAGTGTTGTGTTGTGTCATTGAATCACATTGCAGACCCACAGTTTCATGACAACAATCAGTACTGCATTTTGGAATTGTCTCATTACTTAACTGTACCTTTAATACACATATAACGTTTTCCAAGGTTCACACACAGCCTATTAATTGTGTTAATAACTCAAGTAAACCCTTTGTCGCACGCAGGTTTTCATTGGGTCCCAGTATTATTACTACCGGAAGTGACGTCGTGTGCGATAATTGTTATTGTTAGCTTGTTAGCTAGCGGCTACTTGATTCATGAATAGAGATATGACAGAGTTATAACATCTTATTACATGTGAACGGTAAAGTTATTACAACTGTAAAAAGGTATGTGCAGATATTTATTCAAAGGATCTATCGCACGGAATTCTCCTTCTTCAGTGGCGGAAGTACAAGTCTATATTTTGTAGCAAGAAGGGGAATGTTTTTTATTTGTAGCTAAATACGTGCTAAATGTATTGCTAATGTTAGCTGGAATCGAGCAGCCTCCGTCCGACATTAATATGAACACACTTGTGCAGTCCCAAGTATACAAACAATAAACGTGGTTTTGATGTTTTGTTGGAGTTGTGCATGATACTCCTTTTTTAATCCTTTGTCATTTAATATAATTAAGCAATCAAAATGGAGTGCATTCGAGATGTTTTGCGAATGTGTCAACAAGGCGAGCACGAGTTTCGCTAATTACTTTGAGGCACATGTCCCTTATTCTGTGTTGTGAAGGTGCAAAACCAGCTGCTTGTCATCGTTATACTAATAGTGGCATACGTGGATGAATATGTATTAAAACGAAGCATGTTTGCTTATTTAAGAGGGACGTGATGGAGGAGGGAAACAGAAACGAAGGTACCTCCACAGCCAAGAACCACACAGCGTCAATTCAACTACAGAGTACGTTTTATAACTGAAACAAGTTTGTGTTTTGTCCTTTCAAATAAGTCATAACAATTATATTTTTGACACAATCTTCCCCTCAGCTCCAAAAAATGAGGACACCTATGAAATAGCTATCCCGTATGAAGAGAGCAGCTTTGAACAACAAGGGTTTTTCAACCAGACTGATCAGAATTTTGAGGGTGAATATCACAAAAAACCTTTAGCTGGGTTTAATGGTGTTTAGACATTGTTTTTGTTATATTGTCTTTCAACTATACATTTTCACTTTCCTTTATAGAATCTGCTCCAACCTCTGGTTCGTCCGCCCCTAGTAACTCATACATACTGATCACCAACCTGCGGACCCAGCTGCAGATCTCTCTGGAGAAGAACTCCTGGCTGCAGAAACGGATCGAGGACTTGGAGGAAGAAAGGGACTTCCTCCGCTGCCAGTTGGACCGCTTCATCTTCTCCACAAAGAGCCAGGGTCAGGGTGATGGACAGAGCCACTATAGTAATGGTAAGAAAACATTTCAGCTTCATTATCACAAGTGCTGCCAGAGGGTGTTAGTAACAAAAGGTTTCAAACTGTTGGCCAATAGGGCATCGGGTACATCAGGATGAATACTTTTTTGTTGGGTTAGCGCCACCATTTCGAGAGGACTCAGTAGAGTTGTAGTACTGTAAAATCCTAATATTAACGTTAATATACTGTAACCTATCCTAATTAAACATCGATTTTCAATGTCTTGCACGAGGACTTTTGTCCTCGTGCATGCGAGGACTGGTGTCAACCCATAAGAACAAATAATCTTAGGTTAATAATAACTAGACGGAGACCAAAAAACATTACAGCCAACACAATAACCAACATTCTAATTCTCCTATGCTTCCAAAATGGAGGCGGTCGTTGCAATGTGACGTCATGATCATAAGCTGTAACTACAACTACTACATTCATACTGGTGTTTTGTTTTTATCATAAGGATATGAATCAAGACGATTCAATTGGAGGGGCAGAAGAGAGGAAGATCGTCCCGTTGGTAGACATGACTGAATACAACACTTTTGATTATTTCAACTTACCTTAGATCATATCAAACTAATTTGTTATGACTACTTCCTGCTTACAGAGCCGCAGAAGTCAGATTTCCCCGCGCGGCAATTTAATCAACGAAGGCCTGCTCCTTCAACGATGCTGGCATCCAAGAATTCCAACCCAATGGCTAATCAGCTTGGCTCCCTGAACGCATTGTTCAACTCTGCATCTGCCCAGGCACATCTACCTGGCCATAGTAGCACCAGTTCAACTGCCAGTAGCAGTAACACCAGGCAGACTATCAATGAACTGGGCAGCCATGTCAACGTGGGGCAAGGTGAGATTGTTTGGCTGTCAGGCAGAATCTCATTTAAAAATGTGACTATAAATGATGGATTTGATTCTTTGTGGTGGTTTATCTTCTAGTCATGCTGACAGATTGTCCTTGGACTCTCTTATCAGAGCCTCTTTCATTGCTGGGGGAATCGGAAGAGTACCTGGAGCAGGAAAGCTATCTGGATGAAGAGCAAATGATAACGGGAGAGCATGTGTTGCCAGAGAATATGAATGCTAATCGACTTGCGATAAAGAGGAGAAAGATTTTCCAAGCACCAAGGGAGCGACAAAGAGGTGACAGATAATTGAAAATAAATATTTAACAGTTTCAACTTCATTACATAGCTTATGTGTCATCTTGCTTAATGCAAATTCCTTTTCAATAATCTTGTTCTTCCTGTTCGCCAGTGAAAGATGCTGCTGGTGTTCTCTTCCGCTACAAAAAGATCCTACTGACCTACCAGCGTCTGAAGAACATGTCCAAAGCCTTCCAGATTCACGGTGTGGATCGCAACACAATAGCCTCCACCACACCCATTGCAGAGCTGCTACTAGTAGCCCCAGAAAAGGTGGCAGAGGTGGGCCAGTTCGATCCTTCCAAGGAGAAGTTGCTGGACTACGCCCGGCGCTGCTACGTTACCATGGATGAGGAGACACTCAGCAGG
This sequence comes from Micromesistius poutassou, assembly GCF_964030765.1. NCBI lineage: Eukaryota > Metazoa > Chordata > Actinopteri > Gadiformes > Gadidae > Micromesistius > Micromesistius poutassou. The sequence goes on from NC_140278.1 coordinate 17,816,074, forward strand.
GTGCAGGCCCTGAAAAAGAATAACTTGCTTCTGCCCATATCCTACAGGTTTAGACACTGAGGAGCGGAGTAGAGGAACACACTCCACAGGACGTTGGGGTGGGTAGCTAGGAAGGGCAGGTGAGCTGCTGCGGCAGGCCAGCTCCCCGGATAGGAATATGGATGTCCAGAGGCCTTTTGGAATTATTTTGCCTTGAGATTGTCTAGGATGTCACCATGGTTCGGACCCTCCCCTTTAACACGTATTTGTATGCCTCGCCACTTTTTATTTTAACAATTGATGAATAATCCTCAACAATCCTCATCACCTAAACAATAATCACCACAAGGGAAAAGCAATTCAAAAAATGAACAATTAATGCCTTTACCTTTTTAAGAAGTATGTATTAATAGTACCCCCCTCCACATTTTCCAAATTGAAATCATGTAGTAAGATAAGAGGCACAGCAGAACTTTTGTCTGTGCGGGTGGAAGAAAGCATAGATGCAATTTGATCCTTTTTAAGGTTCAGTGGTGAATGTAATTAGGGAGAACTTGGGAGGATGCCCCAGTAGGGTTAATTAATCATGAATGGGATATTAGATTCACCTTCTTGAACTTGGTGTCAAGGAGACATAACTATTTTCAGGAAATATGCTGATGGGTAAAACGTCCATTTCTCTTTCACGTTGTCTGTAAAAGTTCCAGCCACAGTAAATAGGTTGTTTATTTTATTTTTTAGAAGTACAAAGAAACATTGACAGTTGCAGGAGGAGTATCTGGTGTGTGTGTGTGTGTGTGTGTGTGTGTGTGTGTGTGTGTGTGTGTGTGTGTGTGTGTGTGTGTGTGTGTGTGTGTGTGTGTGTGTGTGTGTGTGTGTGTGTGTGTGTGTGTGTGTGTACATAGCTGAAGGGTTAAGGTCCAACACCAGTCACTTGAGGTGCATTGATAGACGGCAGGTATAAATAAAAAGTGCACCTGCTGCCAACAACTTGCATTTACAGTTTCAATGTTAGGGTCTGATTCAGCATATATTGATTGTTCCCTTTTCTTTAAAGGGAAATTGCTTAAAGAATTGTGAGATATTTGTTGACATTTTTTTTCTTATGCATTCAGGCTATTGAGGAGATGGTGGCTTATTTTAAATTCCAGGTAGCCTAAACTATGGATGATCACAATATGTACATGTATATGTTTTAATATTTCAATAATTGACAATTGTTTTAAGATAACATTTTATTTTTTGTAAAGAGCTTCATTCCCTTTTAAGCATTTGTGTCATTACATATTTAATCTTTTGAGACCCACCTAGTTTGGAGTCTTCCTTTTGAATTACAGTGTTGGTTATGAAACATCAGAAGTAAGACAGATAACTGCATTTTATGAATGCTTTGATGTCATATATGTTATTTGTGGAGAGAGGATCAATCTATTAAAGAGGCTGCTGCTCTTTCTATCGATCTGTCTGTGCAGGACTGGACATTTTCTTTGGATTCTAGTTTTTCATAATGCAAAGCTGACTGCTTTGACATCAAGCCAGAAAAGCAGAGTGTACTGCACAATGCTGATTTATATGTCTTCCAACTATTTTTATAGTTCTGTTATCTAGCATCAGATTTCAGTAAAGTATCTGGTTATGAAAGATGTTTGGATTGTGGCGGTATGCGTTTCACTGGTTGCATGAAAAACAGCCGATCATAGTTAAAAGTTAATGGATACTGTTTTGGTTTCACTATTTCAGTTAGATACAACCTAACTCTCTAACCATACGTGTTTTAGAATATGATTCTGTAAAGAACATTAATTCCCCTTTTCTAGCATATGGTAAGGTAATAATTGTTTCAATTTTATTAGAAACATGGCCTAAAATTACAGTACTCTTCACATTTTTGCAGTTTGTCACTTTAAGAACCTTGATTTGATATCTGAACAGTTTTAACATTAAAGTAGTATTTTAAGAAAATAAATAGATTGCGATGATACATGCAAAAATATTAGATAGCATTTCAATGTGACATGACAAATGCACGTGGAATCTGTCTTGTTGTCGTCTGTATATATGGGTATAAACTTGGAAAGCGTTTGGACTGAATCAATCATGTGTGATAATTAGTGTTAACTCTATAATGTGACAATAAATGAGCAAGACAACTTTCATTCAAACAATATGTGAAACTAAAGGAACATCTATGAATCCATTAATCCCCTCGTTTATTAGATATGGGTCAGAGATGTCACTTAAATGTTGTGCAGTGCAACTTTTGTTAACCCATAACGCATCAAATTAATTCATTCTCCAATTATTAATTTAACAATCTAACTATATAATATACCGGTAATAAAAAAGATATGACTTGGACTTGGACCCACACACATCTGATCCAATCATGCTGTTCATTACTGTGTCAAAAATAATGATACTCTTTCAACTGATTTATATCCCTTTTATATGTATAATGTTTAGTTCTAACCATAACAATGATACACAATATTCAATAAAGAAATTGTGCATTCATAGCAAAGAACAAATATTGATTATTAATAAAACATGATAACAATATTTTATTCAGTCTATGTTTACAATATAATTTACACAATGGTTGAACACCAATAATAGCATCACAAACATGAATCCGCTTTTACACCAGTAAAATACATTATTTCTCAATTAACCAAATAAACAAAATAATCCTCGTCAGCATCATCTCAATTGAATACACATGGACACTGATTAAAATGCGTTATCTTAAAGACGAGCAGAATGATATGATATATATAGATGGATAGAGTACAATATTTATCCGAAAAGGGAAATGAAGCGAAATAGTAAGAGTTGCAGCAGAAAGGTAGGCTACATGCATGATATAAAATACACACAATAACTTATGTCAAACGGCAGAACACAGGATTACTAAATATATATAAATAAAAATATTGCTATACTAGATACAACTATAATACTGTGTGTTTCCACTCATCAGCATCTCTAATTGAGTCGCCTTATTCAATAGCTAAACAAACTAAACTACCTATACAAGGTCTAAGATATGGAATGGGGCAAAATTGAGGGTTTTTTAGCGCAACAATTTTTAGTGCTAGAAGTTATAGTTATTTTCAAACTACCGGAAACCCGGGGATAATCAACTTCCGTTCTCAAGCTGTACCTGGGAGACGGCAAAAGCGGGCACACAGAGTGTGCAGCTATCGTTTTTACTCGAGCTACACAATTGGATATCGTATAGATTGGACGTATAAAGGCAAACCCGTGCATTTGCTCCACCAGTGAGTCTTTTATGTTGGCGTTTGGCTTGGTGAAGAGTCCCCTTGTTGGTTCGTCTTTCTGTAGCATGCTAACAGGCTCCACACGGCTGTCTCGAGCAGGCCCGTTCTCCTGGACTTTGCTATCCGATAGCTTAGCATACGCTAGCAAGCTAACCCATGCTAATCTATGAGTTAGCTTAGCATACGTTAGCAAGCTAACCCATGCGAACACGTTTTCATGTTCAATGTTGTCGAATGCATCGTAAACAAAGACTAGATCATTTTTGCACAGCGTAATTTGTGTTTGATTTGTTCCTGTTTTGTGTTACGTGTGAACTAATTGTAGTAGTAAAACAATGGTCTGAGCTGACGTTACGACAGCAACACACATTACAAAAGTGTCGGTGACTTGGTCGCTAGCTTGCAAGCTAGCCTGGTTTTAATTTATTGTCGCCCCGGTCTTTATGCAAACCAGAGATGTCGGACTTCGACGAATTTGAGAGGCAACTTTCCGAAAACAAACAAGGTAATGCACCATTGATCACCTGAACTGCCAATAGACTGTATCAGTGCCGCCTATGTTAGCCAGCTAGCTGGGCTCTATGGAGTAGGGTCTTGTCTACTTGCTGGAGGTTTAATTTTTGCCTTAATTCATTACATATATCTAATGTATTTCGTGTGTGGCCGGGCATGATCATTCATAGCCGTCAGCGATTTAGTCGCAATTCCCTCAATGGAGTGCCCTATTAATGATAATGAAAGTATTATCTGCCGCTATCTAATGGCATGAAGTCACCTATAGTCAACCTCTAGGGACATCTTGGGTCAATCTCTTTGTAACATATTGCATTTGGTTTCACCAAAAACAACGTCTATTTGTATGAGCAACTTAATGTCAAGAATCATGCGATGCATTGAAATGTTAAATGTTCTTTATGCGGACATACTCTATATTTTGGGGTTAGATCAATCCTATATGTCTAGGTAAGGTCGCCCAAGTGATAAGGATGCTTAATTTTTGATCTTGGTCTCAGCTCTGCTTGCGAAAAAACACAACGGCTATTAAGTATTTTGAAGATATGTTGCAGCATTTAGAGTAGACATCTATCTAATGTTAAGAGAAGTCTAATGGTTTAAAAACAATTTCATGCAATTTTTGTTTCTACCCAATTACTCGTGAATAATAAGTGTTTGCATTGAAATATTTTCAGATTTTTCATAATTAAAGCGGGCAATTCTTCAACCATATAATTTCTCATTCATTTGCAATTAATGTAAACGAAAATACCTCAATGTACAGTAACATCCTTTAGTATTTCTACAGCTTTTTTTTTTTTTTCAGTTCTTAGAAGAAAATTAAAACGTGTGTCTCCCACTTCTTACCATTATTATAAGGATTGAACTCTGGGTTGGGCCATGGGGCAGAATAATCAAATATCCGACCATATTCACCCCTTGTAACAACCCTGTTTTGGCTAACTGGCTTAACAGCGGAGCGTGACAAGGAGAACCGCCACCACCGCCGCTCCCCGTCCCGCAGCCGCAGCCGAGAGAGGAAGAGGAGGAGCAGAGACCGGGACAGACGCAGCAGGGACCGCCGGGACAGTAAAGAGCGCAGACCCAGGCGCAGGTTGGTGTCCCCTATGAACTGGGCCGTACATCTCCCCCATATAACAGGGCCCTCATCCTGGATTGGAGATGTATATTTAGATGTTGTATTAATCATTACACCTTTTAAAACCATTGAGATATATCTAAAACTTCGAAAACATCTGCCCTGTTTGGACTATTTTGACCTTTTGGACTAGGCTTTACATCACTCTAGCATTTATAGCTGTTTTTCAAAAGCATCACTAAATCGGAAATGTATCTTGATTTATAAACTCTCGTTTTATGTAGTAACAAATGAAGTAGTGTTGACTGATTTGACCAGAAATTATTTTAATAGAACTAGTACAACATTTTTTATTAAGCCAAATGTGGAGGCCCACTTTACCAACCTTAACCTTACAGATGTGCAGACAGTATAAGTAAAGTAACTTTACTGTAGATGTTTGAGTTCTTGTTTCTGTATCTGACTACCAAGATGTTGCCATGAAACATGGAATAGAAAGTGTAGATTCTCCTATATATATATATATATATATATATATATATATATATATATATATATATATATATATATATATATATATATATATATATATATATATATATATATATATATATATATATATATACCTAGCACAGCTAATTCAGTGGTACTGAAGTAGCTATTTGTATATTTTATGGGCTTTTCTGTGCCTTTATGGACAATAAGTAAGTTGAGAGGATTTACATGTAGTGTACAACAACCGGTCCATAGGAACATGGGTTATCAGGGGTTAACAGGTCTACATTAACCTGGGTGTATTGCCAAATGGTAAGGGCACTAGTTGGTTGAGCCACTGAGCCACCCAGAGTTGGTGATATTGTACCATTTTTTTTCCATCATCATTTTAAGTAGAAGCTCATTAGAAAATATTGAAACAACGTACGACTATGCATTTTTGTTTAACAAGATGGACATACAATCTGAGCAATGAGTTATGTAAGCATAAGGGGCATGTTGTTGGCGGTTTCATAAAGAATGAAGCACAGATTGGTGTTTTGTGCGGTCAGCTGTGCAAGATTTCCCTGCATCTAAAACATTGTTCTTGCAGGATTTTATAGAGGCGTCAAACCCCGCCATTGCAAGGCATACTCAATCTAGCTGATGACCCTTTGTTTCCCGGCATGTCCCACTTGTTTACCAGCATGCCAACTCAACTGTTGTATACTATAACCCTCTTGAGGTGTTTCAATGGAGCACAGCCAAACATCTTCCAACTGTCATAATGTATCCATTTTTTATTTTTTATTTGAACGTGTTTAATTGGGGATATGTGTGATTTGTTACTGGGATGTCTCTCCAGCACCCAATACTTTGTTCTCCCAGCGATGTCTGCCATCAGAGTGGATTTCATCACATACAGGCAATCAGCATCCACAATCTTACTAGTAGAAAGAAAATACCTAACCCTCTCATCTTAATACAGTCCAAATAAGTCCAAGTACTTTTAAGGCCTTTTATCACATGTTCTTTTTTTCAGATTAGCATTAATTAATTACTCTGTTCTTTTAAACTAGCCAAATGGGCTCTGGCATTCTCAGTTAAACTGCAACCGTGTGCACCAAGGAATTAAGCAGGAACCGAGAAGATCCATACCGCTGGCCGAAGCCATAGCCATTTGTGGTCCAATTGTTAGCTAGCGAAAATATGTTTGATATGAGAGAAATGTGAAACCTTTCCACTGTCATTTCAGCTCACCAGTCAACCAACCCCAAGAGATTGCTGTAAGGTAATACAGCAAAATAACACTGAGCCGTTTTCTGCATTGTTAAAACACAACTCCATTCTCTGTGGAGAACTGCCGAGTAAATCTTACCCTTTAAAACCGGGACCCTTATTTTGAAAAGCGGCTTCCGTCAAGACCACTTTAATGCTTCCCAGAAAATGTGTGAAGCATGTCTGCAGATGGAACGCAAGGCTGGGTATTTAGCTATTTACAGTTAAACTAACAAGGTATGCCTTCATTCTAGATACGATTTTACAAAATAAAAGTCTCACGGAACCAGACCTGAAGAAACCTGGCCCATCTCTCATCCCAACGCTGTACAATCACTTGCTTTATATCCATGTACACCGGGAGTCCTACTCAAACTCCTTCATTGTGCTCTCGCCCTCTACACAGCCGCTCCCCGCACCGGGAGAAGGAGAAGAAGAAGAACAAGGTGAAGAAGTACTGGGATGTCCCGCCTCCCGGGTTTGAGCACATCACTCCCATGCAGTATAAAGCCATGCAAGGTATCGCCTCTCACACCTTTTTTCCACTGCCTCCAGACATCTGCTGGGGTTCAGTCAATGTTTCCAAGATTCAGGGTTGAATTCTTCTCCTAGATTTGGATTGCGGTCTTTAGGTGTCATATTTAATCAGAGAAGAGCCACCCAACCATGATATCTGTCTGCTTGACAAAGAAGTGTTCCTAGGTAATTGCTGGTGATGGGCTTGTTTAAAATGTTAAGCTAAATGTAAGAATTGTAAGACCCAGAGGCCATTACTTTTTTGTGACCTTGCTTATTAAACGCCTCCAATTCAGTATCATTACCACGTGCTCTCCAGCTAAAATGAAATGGGGTCAATTGAGTGTTTTAAGTAAGGCCTAGACGGTACTGTGGTCAGATATGTCAATGCCTGTGTGTCTGTCCCCCTTGTCCTCCAGCTGCTGGCCAGATCCCAGCCACAGCCCTCCTCCCGACCATGACCCCAGACGGCCTGGCGGTCACCCCCACCCCCGTGCCTGTGGTGGGCAGCCAGATGACACGGCAGGCCCGCAGGCTCTACGTGGGCAACATCCCCTTTGGAATCACAGAGGTAAAGGGGGATGCACATCACTTTGAACTGCCATACATTCAACAGAAAAGCTTTGGGTTTTTAACAGCAAAAGCCATGTCATATTTACAACGATACCATTTCTGAACTGAACGTCTCTGTGCAGGAGTCTATGATGGATTTCTTCAACGCTCAGATGCGTTTGGGTGGTCTGACCCAGGCCCCCGGTAACCCTGTCCTTGCAGTCCAGATCAACCAGGACAAGAACTTCGCCTTCCTTGAGGTTCGACCACCGCCCGTGGCGACGCCCATCTTCATCTGTGTGTCCTCTCATCTCATGGGACACGTAATGAAAAGGATGCTGTCGTGTCTTGTGTTTGTGCGTAGTTCCGCTCGGTGGATGAGACGACCCAAGCCATGGCTTTCGACGGCATCATCTTCCAGGGCCAGAGTCTCAAGATCAGACGTCCCCACGACTACCAGCCCCTCCCCGGCATGAGCGAGAACCCCAGCGTCTACGTGCCAGGTGCCCGCTGCCGCACCGATTTCCTCCTCCACGGATGGCCTCGTTGTTAACGGTATTCTCTTTGTGGTAGTCTAAGCTCATGTGTTTTTGTCTTTGCCTCTGTCCCACAGGCGTGGTGTCAACAGTCGTGCCTGACTCGGCACACAAGCTCTTCATCGGCGGCCTGCCCAACTACCTGAACGATGACCAGGTCAGTTTCCCTGGAAATAAAGAGGAAACTACATGCCAATCCTTTTCAGTCAGGTGTGGTTGTGTTGGAATGTCATACATCTCCATTGACCCCGCTCTCCTGTGTGTGAACGTTTCCAGGTGAAGGAGCTGCTGACATCATTCGGTCCTTTGAAGGCCTTCAACCTGGTGAAGGACAGCGCCACCGGCCTCTCTAAAGGATACGCCTTCTGTGAATACGTTGACGTCAACCTCAACGACCAGGTAACCGTGGCAGCATCCCGGCTCACTGGGGTTTAACATGAGCTTAACGTGCTTCGGTTACAAGCAAAAGATAAGCAATAGTCCAGAGTTAACTGGAAGAAAGCAATGTATTTTTTTTTTCTTTGCAGTGAAAGGGTTGTTTTTTTCTAAACGAGTGTTGTGATTCCAGGCCATTGCAGGGCTGAACGGCATGCAGCTTGGAGACAAGAAGCTGCTGGTCCAGAGAGCCAGTGTGGGATCCAAGGACGCCACTCTGGTAAGAAGGATGCCTAGAGGCAACGAGAGAATATGTCCCATACAGACGCTCTAAACATCTTCTATTGATCTGTTGGTTAGAACGAACCATTGTATTGACTCGGTGTGTGTGTGTGTGTGTGTGTGTGTGTGTGTGTGTGTGTGTGTGTGTGTGTGTGTGTGTGTGTGTGTGTGTGTGTGTGTGTGTGTGTGTGTGTGTGTGTGTGTGTGTGTGTGTGTGTGTGTGTCCTCCCCAGACGAGTATAAACCAGACCCCGGTGACGCTGCAGGTGCCGGGCCTGATGAACAGCTCAGTGACCCAGATGGGCGGCCTGCCCACCGAGGTGCTGTGTCTGATGAACATGGTGGCGCCGGAGGAGCTCCTGGACGACGAGGAGTACGAGGAGATCGTGGAGGACGTCAGGGAAGAGTGCAGCAAGTACGGCCAGGTCAAGAGCATCGAGATCCCCCGCCCGGTTGACGGCCTGGAGGTCCCCGGGACCGGCAAGGTACGGAGCTGTGTTTCCCGGGAAGACCACCGGTGTCCTTTATTTGTTTTCTTGGGGCCCCTGTTCCTTATGTGTGTGCATTTGGTTTGCTCCCCACCAGATCTTCGTGGAGTTCATGTCCGTGTTCGACTCCCAGAAGGCCATGCAGGGCCTGACCGGTCGGAAGTTTGCCAACAGGGTTGTGGTGACCAAATACTGCGACCCAGACGCCTACCACCGCCGAGACTTCTGGTAGAAGTAGCCGGGAAAGAGGTTGGGGAGGGGGGGGGAGACGATGTGTACCGGCCAATTCCAAATCGCCCATGTAGGTCATACTTTCAGCACTTCATTTCAAGTAGATCTGGGCCTATTACTCGTTTGGCTAGTGGCTTTTGGATATATCCATTTTATCATTTGAGATCTACGTGAAATGTCAAGTGTTAATGTTAGAGCGGAGGTCTGGAATTGGAGGCAGAAGAGCATATTGGGGGGGGTGGGGTTTGTATTCTGTCTAATCCAAGTGGGTGGGATGGGGTTCAAGTTTTTGACAAATGTGTTGTGTGCGTGTAGTAACCGGTTGGGGAATGGGGGGCAATGATTTTTATACTTTGTGAAAAATGGGGCGTCATTTGGGGTCGGGGAGGGAGCGGGTGGGCTGGGTGCCACAATTTAAGATTTGTATTTAAGTGGAGGTCGCCTGTTTTAAGTGCTTTGGGGCAACTGAGCTGGGAAAATACACACCACTGGCTGAGTCGGCCCCAGGGAATGGATGGATCAGACGGCGGGGTTATAGGTCATAACATGACTTGGAGAGGCGAGGGTCTGTGTGTTCTTCTGATGTAGATATAGCAAGGTCATCTACTTCATGTACGCCATCATGGTCAGTGAAAGGAAGGCACCTTGACATGTGATGTTTCTTTCTGTTTTTGTTAATTTCCTAAAGTCTTCAAAACTACTGTCCCTCCTCCCTAGCTTCAGTACCCTGATCTGTAATCACTCCACATTCAGGCAATAGTCTAGACGTTAAACTAGCGAACAGTAAAGTAACGCCATCTGTGATGAATTATGTTTCCTTTAAGTATTTTTGTTTTCACCCGTTTGATGACTTTGTTTTGTGAAACATTGTGAGCAAGATGGAACATATTTTCTCCCAACGATTGAGTCCTACATAACTCAATAGAAGTGATTTCCAAAACATAAGCGTATAAACTGATATTGTTCCCGGCCATAAAGCCTCAATGTTTATGTTTTTCATGTCAAAGTCCATTTAAAATGACTAAATAAAACTGTAAACACTTAGCCATCTGTCAAACGTTGACGTCTGAATCTCCATAAATTTCAACATCTCAAAAATGAAGCATTTCCAGTTTTAATTTTCTTGTGCCCCCAACAAATACGGTATGTAAAATAGATGTGTTGAACTCATTGTTTTTTTTTTCATTTCCTCCTTTATAAGCGAATTGATTCTTTCACAAGACCAAATAAACACATGACTAATTCGAATGGCTCATGGTGTACTGTTGTCCAACCTTCTGTCTGTGAGCACCAATTAAGAGAGTTGACACATGCTTGGTCTGTCCTAATTAGCATGACATCTCATTGGGCTGGGCAATCGGTTTTCAATTAAGTTAGTGTCTCACTAACTTTTAATGTACAATACATTGGCTGCGTCCTGTTTGATTAGGGTAGGTGCTCTGTCATGAAGCTTTGACCTCGGCCAATCACATTGTTGAGATTGCTTGTGAATCCTAACCCTGTTTGGGATCTTCTGACCTAGTGAGTAGTGAAGAGATGTTTAATACATCACAAGAAAGGAGTTTAATTGGCATGAGTCAGATTGATCCTGGTTGACTGGTCATAAACGATTTGTTGGCAGTTTTCCCAAAAAAGGGATGAATGAAACTTGCTAATTCTGGCATGCCAGAAAGCAGGAAACTGATTAAATAGTTGTTTCTCGCTCTTGTATTCCTTGACTTAATGTCTGGATAAAAATGTCTCAACTGTGAGACAACACTCTGCCATGTTTAAATAAATGTCCAACCTCATATTCACGTTCAGGCTTACCTCTGGCCTCCTTTCACTGATTACTTGCTAAACCTGCATACACATTGTGAATATGAAATATCAGTCTTATGAAATGTGTAATTTTCTTGTTAAACCACTCTTTTTATTTTTTATTTGCCTCAACAAATGTTGACTAAAACATTTGTCCATTTTCCTTTGACCCGTTGATTAAAGTCTGAATTGACATGATGTCTTCTTTGTTTGTGCAAACCCATGTAGGTCTATGTCCTTGATGGAGAAAGTGGATTATTTAACCTCTACTTTGAAATCTCCAACCTTGATAATCATCTTCCAGCTGGAAACTAAATGTAACCATTTCAAACCTTGCAAATGCCTAGAATAATGAATGTTTTATATATATATAATTTACTTCATCTTTACATGTACAGACGCATACACGTACATAATAGTAGTATATTAGGAGGGCCTACTTTAAACCCCCAGGTGAACAGCAGTCTAATTG
>NC_140278.1:17830431-17852931 GCF_964030765.1 Micromesistius poutassou
GTTGTCGTATTCCCTTTGTCAGGTTTTCACTTTCCTGCTCCTAACATATCGTTCTGTGCGTCTGTCCTGCTCCGCGCTTGTTTCAACACAGGCTCCTCCCCCTGCCTTGCTTAATGTCATTAACAGGTGGCTGTCAAAAATAGATACGCACACGCGCACACGCCCTCAGACACACACACACACACACACACACACACACACACACACACACACACACACACACATTAAGGAATATGGCACATGTACATGCCCCCTTTCCACACACACACACACACACACACACACACACACACACACACACACACACATTAAATATACAAAACTGATGTTAACCTTATTTTTCTATCGTCGCAGATGGAGGCTGCCATGAACGTGTGTGTCCCTTCACAAAGCTGTGAAGATTTGGGCCTGCTGTGGCCATGCGCATATCCTATGGATCCAATATCAATAGAGTGCTTCATGGTTAACGCATACAGGCACTGTGTACACACTGTGTGGACCCCAGGAATCACACACATTCTGTCATCAACTGTACCGCCAACCCACCCACTAGTGTCCACCTCTCTTCTTACACTCTGTTTCCATAACCTCCCTTCATCCCGCCCCTTTCCGATTCCCTCTCACTCTCTCCCTCTCCCCCTCTCTCTCTCTCTCTCTCTCTCTCTTTTGCTCTCTCTCTCTCTTTCTCCCTCTTTTTCTCCCTCTCCCTCTCTCTCTCCAAATCTCGCTCCGCCACTCTCCCTCTCTATTAGTTCCAAGCTTCAAACCGACCAACGTGCATGCAACAGGTCAGACTCATTTCTTATTTGTTGTTTTATGTGCCATCACTAAACTTGTTAGCTTTCATGTGTGCCCACGTTTCATCTGTCACGAACCGGGGCATGTCGTTGGTCGGTGAAGACAGTTCAACACCCAGATAGATTTCAGAAACTTTCACAGAATCTAAGTTTTCACCTTGTGAAGAGCTGTGTCCCGCGGCGTGCGTTGTTCACACAAACGGCTCATCTGCTAAAAGGTGCCACTGTGTGGTGGTGGGGGGGGGGGGGAGTGGTTGCAATATCAAAAAATAACATTTCAACATGACTAACAGCTTTCAGTGAGTGTGAGATCCCATGCAGCCTGTGTGTGATCCCTCCGCGGTGGAGGGGGGCTGGTATTCTCTGACCCAAGCGGTCACGCCGTGGCTGATTGTGGCTGACGTCAGAGGAGGAGTTTAATTACCACTAATTTGGCTGTCATCTGCCAAAGCCTTGAGATTCTCAAGACACGTCCACGCAAGTCCCGTGCGTGGACCAGGGCGCCAATCCCGGGACGCGGCGAGTCGTACCCCCATGACGTCAGCTACTACGGTCGCCCTAACAAGAGTTTTCCTTGAGAAAGAAGCCGACGTGAAGTCAGACATGGTGGCTGGACGCAGAGGCACTTTGCCGTTAATAGGTGTGTGCGGTCTGCCAATGAGGGTGAAACATGAAACTGGCTGTGAGATGCTGTTAGCACCAGGGTCTGCATAAAGCGTGCTGCCTGCAGTATGTGACCTGCTATTCTGGTGCTGACCGCTTCCTGGGCAGGCTCGGTGTCCTCAGTCTCTGACCCGCCATGTGGCTGCGATCACACAGTTAATTACTGTAACCCCCCCCTCACTCTGTCACAATGAATTATCACCTTTTATATACCGTATCTGGGTGGTCTGGTTAGGGGGCCGGGCGCTTTGTTATCATGACCTCCATGCCCCGTTTGGAAGAACATGTAAACACCTAGTCCCACGCACGAATGAAGATAAGACACATACACAAACACGCACGCACGCACGCACATACACACACACACCAATCCAAACATGTATGCACATGCTAAAAAGTGCTCACTTACATACACTACTGTGAGAGCACACACACACATGCACACACACACACACACACACACGCACACACGCACACACAGAAACAAACCCACACAAAGGCGCGCATGCACACACACAAAAAATGTGCATGCACACCCACTTCCAGCCCTGGTGTTTCCCGGTAGATGCGGTACAGAGGATGTATTTGTGGTGCTACCTCATTCCTCCCAGCTCAAGGGATCTGTGCCTGAGCCAGAGAGACATGCTGGTGGGTGCTTCTCAAAGAGTAGGCTGGACCCCCACACCCCCCACACCCCTTCCCCCCCCCCCCACCCATCTTATCCAGCTGCAGCACTCATTGTATTTCCAACCCAAAAATTCTGGCAGAGATTCTCCTCTCTGAAGTGGACATCATTCCATGCGTATTTTGCATCCTGGTCCAAAGCGGACTCTCCGCGCCTCGCTGGGGAACGCCATATGGCTTTCCGATTGTTGCCTTTCAGCTCTCAGGTGGAGTTTGCGAGAGAGAGTAGGCGGATAAAGAGTTGGCAGAGGAATATGGTAATTAGGAGGACGCAAGGATGGTGTTATTGTGAAACATATGTTTTCTCTCCTTCTCTATTCTTCTTTCTATTCTCTCTCTCTCTCTCTCTCTCTCTCTCCCTCTCTCTCTCTCTCTCGCTCTCTCTCTCTCATTCATTTGCTTTAGGGTCCTAGAGTTGGACAGACTCAGCCTGGCTTCCTGGATCCTCTCCTGTGTGTCTTCATCCAGGCTCCAGCTTCCCCCCAAACCCCCGCCACCATCTCATCATTATTCCTTGAAGAAAACATATACGATTCCTTCAGTTCCCCGCACAGGACAAATGCTCCTCATTTTATAACTTTGATAACATTTACGGTATCCATCCCTCAACTCTTTTTTTTTTTTTATAAAAAAAAAAATTCTTTGACTCAATTTTTGAGTCGACTTGTTTTCCTGCTCAGTCTTTGGTCCGGTGTCATTGGGCCGACCTTGTAGCGATCCGCCCTCCCCCGAGCGTCAGCCGTACCCTGGACCCGGGTCAGCTCCGTCACAACACACCATGTGGTCCAACTTCTTTGTGCAGCAGGACGACGATGGCCGCATGGGGGTGGCGGGCGGCGGCGGCCTGGGGGTCGCCGGCGGGGTCAAAGGCGTGCGGGGCGGTCCGAGGCGCCAGAAGATGAGCGACAGCCTGGAGGGAAAGATCAAGCTGGCCTTCTTCCTGTCCATCGTGGGCGTGACCCTGGCGGTGCTGGGCGTCGGCACAGAGTTCTGGGCGGAGCTGGCGCAGCCCAAGTACCTCATGAACAACCAGACGTGCCAGGTGGCCCACTACGGCCTGTGGAAGGGCTGCGTGAAGACGCTGCCTGTGGACCAAATAGACCTGGAGAGGACCACCTGCGGGCCCACCGAGCTCCGCGGAGGTGAGCCTCCGTTTGCGTTTGAGTTCTGTTCTAAGTGTGTGTGCCGTCTGTGGGTCTGTCTGTCTGTCTGTCTGTCTGATCTGTCTGACCGACTCGCTGTCCGTCGTGCGATATTGTTTTTCATAGGGATGTCTGGGAGTCTGGGATTCTCGCCTCTGATTGGTTGGAAGGGCTCTCCTTTAGATGGTGTTTCGATTTAGTCCTAGCTGTTTGAGGGAGTTTATGGTTAGGGTTAGGGTTAGGTTTAGGGTAAGAGTTAGGCTTATGGTTAGGGTTAGGGTTAACCCTTACCCAAACCTTTACCCTAACCCTAACCCTAACCATAACCATAACCAAATCGAAGGAGACGCATTATAACCAATAATAGGCGAGAATCCCAGACTTATCCTACGAAAAATAATACCGCGTCCGTCGTGCTGTCCGTCTATCTTAAAGCTAGGAGGAGGAGGTCAGCATTCAGAAGGGAATGTTGTCATGTATCTTTCATCCATGTCCTTGCCTTTCTCCAAACTGAAGTCTTGAATGTCACAAGAGTCAAGGTTATCAACATGAAATTGAACACAGAATTGAACAGCACAACATGCTCATTCCAATTGGTTGCTTTAGCAGTTAGTTGATGACATTATCGGAGAGGAAGGGAATGTATCTTTGTTATTTACCACTGATCTGAAAAGGATTGGGCATGACTAATGTCTTGTATGCCCTCTGGGAATATGAGTGCAGCTGTAAACCTAAAGTCCATAAAATATACGCGTTTCCTCCAAAAGCTTTACAGGGACGGCAACGGTTATGCAATCACGTTGGAACTCAAAGATCTCAGCCCCCCTGATGGTCCAGGGTTCAGGCGTATCAGTGGGTCACATCAGGGTGTGACGGGGTCCCGGAGCGCCCTGTGATTGCATGTGCATGTACAATCGTCCCCGGGGAGGGGTTGACAGGAAGCCACAGAGTTGTTTACATGCGCCGTGTCTGAATATGTATCTAGGTCATCCTACAGATAATGTGCAAATTAAGTTCTTAAAGAAAGAGATCCAGTGGAGTGAAACATTGTGACATGCTTGAAGTCCAACTCTCCTGCCGCCGAGGGGGGGGGCCTCTGCTGAAGGTTGTCCTGGGGGGCTGGCCGGCGTACAAAACGTTGTTCAGATTACAAACACAGGACAGGCAGACGAGGAGCAGACCTCCAACTTTACTAGTGTTGATGGTGCTCTGTGTATATAGTGCTGTGACAGCACGGCAGTGGTGCACTGGCCATTCATTCCACTCCACTTCTGCTAGGTTCTCTCAGTGTGTGTGTGTGTGTGTGTGTGTGTGTGTGTGTGTGTGTGTGTGTGCTTGTGTGTGTGTGTGTCTGTGGCTGTTTTAGCTTAGCTGCACAATGACCCATTTCTGTCTGGGAAGATAGTACGGAGACGGAGGGAAGGCAGGTAATTTTGGAAGAATGCACAGACAGACAGGCAGGCCAGGCTTAGCAAGCATCGCTTCTATCGTCGCAACATCAGAAACCACAGACAGACAGGGAATATTTAACTCACAAAGCAGCACAGAGAGCCAGGGAGAGATGCAGAGATATATGCAGCATGTGGATTTATATCTCACTGTCATATACGGAGCACAAATGATCCGATGTTTAAATATTTATCGGCCTAATTCTCTTCAGCTGTCTCTGCTAATGAAGGCGCCTGATAAGCGGCCATGCCCGGGATATGGTCCGTGGGTGGCCTGTGAAAAAGCCTGCATGGCTCTCCCTGCCATTCCTTGTTTTGTTTTTTTCTACACCTCACACTTCTGAACACACTGTTGGGCCCACACCGCCTGCCACAGTTGCTATGCACTGGTCATGTTTGGAGGACGAAAACAACCGATTTCGCCGTCTGTGGACTCTCCGGTTCGCGTTCGTGTTGTTTACAAGCCTTTGGCCAGCGTCCACTGGCACAGACGCTGGCTGATGGCCTGCCTGTCATCTGAGGACCGGCTATGCATCTTAATAGGCTTGCCAGAGACAGACATGCTTATTGGGTGACTGTGGCCCCAGCAGGGAGGGAGACAGAAACACAAACACAGAAGCTCCTTCTGTACAACAGTAAAAAGAAAAGGACACGCTGATGATGGATGGGAAAGATCGCTGGGGTGTTCTCAGAGTAAGAAGGGCTTTTGTGTCTAAACAGTGGATCATGTTCTGTGAGAGTGTTTAAGTGTTTATGTTCAGAGGCGAGCATGTGTGAGTTTTTGTTTGTGTGTTTGTGCACGTGGCCATCTTAGCATTCATTAGGTGAAAGTCATCACTATGCACTTATGAAGCCAAGCGGAATCTGACCACTTCACAGTTTTCGTCTAAATATAGAAGGGCCGAACAAGGAGGTGCAGAGGAGGAAGTGGAAGAGATAAAGAAAAAGAGAGAGAGGGCGAGCGTGTGTGTGTGTGTGTGTGTGTGTGTGTGTGTGTGTGTGTGTGTGGGTGGGTGCACGTCTAATGCAGTATTAACCGTCACCACCATCACCGGCCCACCAACCCCCCCTCCCCCCCTCCCCCCATTGTCTGCTCCTTTCGCCTTCTTCTCCATCTGTGGCACACTCTCTCTCTCTCTCTCTTTCTCCCTCTCTCTCTCTCTCTCTCGCTCTCTCTCTCTCTCCCTCTCTTTCTCCCCTGCTCTGCCCTCCCCTCCATCTGCCCCCCATCTCTCTGAGTTCTTCCTTCAGCTCCTCCTGAGACCCTCCATGTGTATCCATGCCTGCCCCATAGCCTAGTCTCACACCACCACCTCCTCCTCCTCCTCCCTTACGTCTCCACTCCACGTCTCCACTGCTCCTGTCTTCCTTCTCCTCCTCCTCCATCTGCCCTGCTGCTACTCACCATTCCTCCCCCCGTGGCCTCCCCTCCTCTCCTCTCCTCCCCTCCTCTCCTCCCCTCCTCTCCTCTCCTCCCCTCCTCTCCTGGCCTCCTCCATCTGCCCTCCATGCCTCCTTGTCCTCCTCTCTTCTCCTCCTGTCTTTCATCTACCCTCTGTGTCTTCTCCGCTGTGCCATATGTGCACTGTGTGTTTGTGGGTCCAGTGTGTGTTGTATATGTGTGTGTGTGCATGTATGTGACAGAGAGAAAGGGGGAGAGAGGGACGCAAGTTGCGTCCATGTGTTCGTGGTGGTAGTGCGTGGACGCAATGTGTGTGTCTGTGTGTATGCATGTGTATGTGTGCCTGTGTCCTGTGCATGTGTGTGTGTATGTATGTGTGTGTGTGGGTGTCTTGTCTGTGTTTGCGTGCGTGTGTGTGTGTGTGTGTGTGTGAGTGTGTGTGGAGTGCTGTGGACACGATGTGTCTCTGGGTGTTTCAGCTCCTGCTCCTCACTAGATATAAATAGGGAGGATGCCTGGGAGGAGGACAGAGTGCACAGAGGCATAGGATGCACATCACACAGGACCAGCAGCCACTCATACAAGTGTGTGTGTGTGTGTGTGTGTGTGTGTGTGTGTGTGTGTGTGTGTGTGTGTGTGTGTGTGTGTGTGCAAATGTGTCTGTGTTGGTGTCCATGTGTGTGTGTGTGTGTGTGTGTGTGTGTGTGTGTGTGTGTGTGTGTGAAAATGTGTCTGTGTGGGTGTCCATGTGTGTGTGTGTGTGTGTGTGTGTGTGTGTGTGTGTGTGTGTCTCAAGTTCAACCTAAGGTGTCTATCTGATCACTGTCCCTTTGCCCACAGAAACCAACTGCACTTACTTCAAATTCTTCACGTCTGGTGAGAATGCGGTCATATTCAAGAAGACAACCAACAGTGAGTTAGCATCTGTCCTCTGTCACATGCGCCACTCGCTGCTTCTCGCCTGGATTCCTTCTAACATGCATCTATCCACGACACACTGGCCTACATTCATACGTAGCAGTTCACCTTCATTAACTATCTCAAAAGCAATTGTGGTTCGGCCTCTGCAGTGAATCAGCAATCTTCCGTTCTGTTCATTTTTTCACATTTACATATAGGGCATTTAGCAGATGCTTTATCCAAAGCGACTTACAATGAGAACATTTGTCAGAAGAAGGAGAAACAGAAACAGTATATTGCTGTCGGTACAGTAAAGATATTCATAGAAACAAGTGCTAAGCTTTTCCAATCGCAAGGTTAACTCATTCCCCGTATACAACAACGCTACACTATGCTAAGTACTATTTGCAAGTGTCAGGACGTACAACATACAATAAGTGCTTACGTTACTTTCATTTCATTTTGTTAACTAGAGCAGCCTGAGGAAAAAACCTAGTCACAGTTTGACAAAGTAAGGGTTTGTGGTTAAGGTTTGAAAGAGGTAAGAAGGGTTTGACCTCCACTCCAGGTATTGAATATTGGTGTATTATATATTGGTGTCGTATCTCTTCCTCAGGTCTCAATTTAGCGGCAGCCATCTTGGCTCTGCTGAGCCTGGCCATGATGGCGATGGGCTCCATCTGCATCATCATGTCCCTGAGCAAGGAGTCCAGTTCTTCCTGAAGCCAGCGTCCTTCTGCTTCACCCTGTCAGGTGGGACCTGCTGCTGTGGAGAGCGAATAGGATGCTAGTTTGTGTTTGTGTGTCTGTGCCCTTCGTCGATTATATATCACACCTCCTCAATAGACAATAGAGCTTTTTGGATGATAACAAAATCTTTTTACTCAATATCTGGTCCGTTAAGGAATGCTTTTTTTTAATTCTACATTTGAAATACTACAAACACTACATTTTTTCTAAGCATGAGTGTTCTCTAGCCTTAACACACGATTATGTTGTACATTTATTTGTTAATCTTTCTCTCTCTCTCTCTCTCTCTCTCTCTCTCTCTCTCTCTCTCTCTCTCTCTCTCTCTCTCTCTCTCTCCCTCTCTCTCTCTTTCTCCCCTGTCTCTCTCTCGTTCCATCTTCCTCACTCTCTCTCTCTCTCTCTCTCTCACTCTTCTCTTCTCTCTCTCTCTCTTCTCTCTCTCTCTCTCTCTCTCTCCCCCCTGTCTCTCTCCCCCCTGTCTCTCTCTCTCTCTGTGCTCCACAGGTGTACTGGTCCTTATCTCCGTGCTGGTGTTCCACCACTCGGTGCTAGGCCTCCTCGACTCCAACGACTCCGTGCCCGTGACCTATGAACTCTCCTGGTCCGTGGGCTGCGTTGGCCTCGGCGGGGGGCATCCTCATGGTGGGGGGCCTCTGCTTCCTGCTCCTCTCCCTCCCTTCAGCCCTGGGAGAGGTGCCTGCCGCAGCAGCGCAGCAGCACCTAGTCCGGAGGGGGCCGAGGTCCCTCCATGTGCTCTGGTTCTGTTTCGGGGAAATGCGCATGGTGGTGGTGATGCGCTGTGGGAGGGAGGGAGGGAGGGAGGGAGGGAGGGGGGTAAGGGGGAGGGGGGGGGGGCGATAAAACGGGGCACTCGATGCTTCTTGAGGTCTTAAGAAGAGCTATGATGACGATCTGGATGGGGATGATGATGATGATGGTGACGAACACATTGAAACACGAGGAGCACTGCCAAGGCCCTGAGATTAAGGGTTTGAGAATCAGGTGGTGGTCTTTGTTTGAATAGGAGCTCCGTTGGTGTGACTGTATCGTTTCTTTACTGACTGGCTGAGTGACTAGTGGACACGGTGGTTGCATGACAGATGGAGCAGGCAGTAGCTATCAGGTAAGGGTCGTTGTTAAATGTTAAATAATACTACACAATGGTGGTATTTTTTTCAGCATATGTTGTGTAAATCACTAAAGTTTCAATCGATTCAAAAGGTGCCGGTCAACACCTGTTGAACTTTGCCATCCCGAGGATGTCCACGGACGCGTTTTTTTTTCCTGCTTTATGCTAAGCTACATGCTAGGTCTTGCCATCTAACTCACTGTTCAATGCAATACGTCATGTTCTATGCAATATAAATTACATTTGTGTTATGAATATTATAGAAACAGATTTATACAAAAAAAATGTTACTAAATATGAATTATACATTGTGTCGCATTGACACTGTCTATGTTTCAACAGAATACATTTTTGTAAATACACTTTTAAAATACCAAATCTCTACATCAGTGTGTTTTTTTACACGTTACCAAACGACTGTACATACTGTCACACTTCAGGTTACATTGTGTTTTGCTAGTTCACTAGTGTGGTAGGCGTCGCACCGCTTCAGACCGAGGGGTTTGACGAGCTAACTCGTCCTCTGGACCTCGTCAATGGAGCTGTGCCTTCACCGTCTCAGAGTGCTGTGACCCTGTGTCTCCTCACCCGCTCCACAGTGACTTCCTCCTATCCTCTTTCCCCGCTCTACCTCTATAATTAGTGAAGATCTCATTGCAGCGCATGTCGCTGCAGAGGTTGGGAAATCTAATCTGCCGATTCCGAGTATGTACCCCCTGGCATTTTCCACAAACCCCCTCGGGCAAACTCCACTCCGCGTCTCACCGGGCCCACGGCTTTCTCTGTGCTGTCTCCAGGTCAGACGTGGCTGACACACACCCCAACAGTTGCACTGACCTGTCCCTATTACCACCTCCCCTTCTAACCCCCTCCCCCCCGCCGCCCCCCCCCCGCACCCCCCCCAAAGAAAACACACACACACACACACACACACACACACAGACACACACACACACACACACCTCATCGCACTCCCAACCCCCCATGTCTCTCCAAGCTATAGGCCCCTCGGTGTCCTAAAATCCTCCCGCAGTCACACTCGCCCCAACCGCCCAGCATGCTGGCATAGTCGTAGCTCATACACTCAGATTACAGAGCCAGCCACACACACGTTGACACACACACACACACACACACACACACACACACACACACACACACACACACACACACAACACCACACACACACACACACACAGACACATACACATACACACAAGCACAAA
The DNA here is from genome assembly GCF_964030765.1 of Micromesistius poutassou. Taxonomy (NCBI): domain Eukaryota; kingdom Metazoa; phylum Chordata; class Actinopteri; order Gadiformes; family Gadidae; genus Micromesistius; species Micromesistius poutassou. The sequence continues at coordinate 17,840,573 of NC_140278.1, forward strand.
CAGTCTGTTACCTCCCAGTCGGCAGAAACTGAATACACGGGACACACTATACCAGATGTATATATAGCTGTTTAATAACTCTAAGGGGACTGGCAAGTGGTCTGACCACTACTGTTGCATATGTTGCCATGGTAATATGCCCAAGGAATCTCTAGATTAGGACTATTTTATTGCTCAAGGTTACATCCTACAGCAGTGGCTGTGTGTTACACTTTTTCTAAATACAGCTTTATATTAAAAAGAAAGGACGATTTAGACCTCGAGACAGAAGTCTGAAAGGTGATTGTGAAAAGCCATCTGAGCACACAATTAAGAAGTATTGCTTTTTAATTTTCTGTGAATGCAAAAGCTATATTTAAAACCTATTAACAATTGGAAAAATCTCTAATGGAGTTGCTGTGCAGGCATCCTTCATGTCGGGTGAAATGAAATGACCAGCATCCCCAAAACATACACTTTACCTTTCAATGGTTTTGCCTGCAGTTGGCTGAATTAACGCAGTGCCTCTTGTCGAGGGTGGGACGATATTCAGTTAGCCTGGTGATGATGGGGAATGGCATCCTACACCCCCCACCCCCCTGGGACTGAGGGGCTCCTCCGGTAATCAGGCTCTCAGTACTCTAACCCCCCTCCATCCACTTGATATAAGCCCCCCGATGCTGACGGATCACCTTGCCTCTCCTGAGACCCCAGCGCCCTATCGCTTCTGACACTAAAATTATTTTATTTTTTTAACTGCTGGAGATGTCCTTGGCAGACGTGCGGATCCAGAGAATGGCCAGCCTGGCGCGGACCGCAGAGTCCCGCTGAGCCAAAGCACTGTGAGACAGGGCCTTATTTCACACTGGGTGTGCAGATTATATTCCTGAGGCACTAACTACAACTACAGCTAGTTTATACCGTATATACGGTCACGTTTCAGCACTTTTATGTCTTACCAACTCTTGTTAGGACTGTAAAGTAGGGTAAGGCCTGTTCCCAGTCGAAAGTGAACGTGACTCCTAAGTTTAGACGACAGACAACACCACTGTGTAAACATGGATGTGACCCGTGTCTGACCGGCGTGCTCGCATGAAACAAGAGAAAATAAAAAAAACAACAGTCTGTGAATATATCTGTTATTAAGTTTTTTTTTATAAATGTCGTGCAATACAGTGTTTGAGTTTATCACACATTGAGATAAACCATAATCATTGTCTAGATATATCTATTCTGAACTACTTACTATTCATATTGCCCACATAAATGCTATCTGTGTGCAGTTTTTGTCACATGTTTCTTCTTCTTCTTCTTCTTCTTCTTCTGTCTCTCAAATGAAATCAAACAAATAAAAATGTTTGAATCTGGAAGCATCTGGTGGATTTGTTTCTCCGTTTTCTAGAACAGCGTCTTGTCCGTGGGTCTGTGGCCGCTCGTCTCCAGGAGGGGAGGAGGAGGAGGAGGAGACGCCGGCCCGCATGGTGTGTACATTGTGTGTACATTCTCATCAACACAAACAGAACACATCTTCCACTACATGGGGGTTCATGGGGGGGCGGGGGGGGGGGGGTGGGTGGGGATGACGGAGGGATGGGGAAGCACAGTGAAATCATCTTTTTTTTTTTTAGGGGAGGGTGGGGGAGTTCAGGACAGGGTTTTTTAGGGGGTGGTGCTCTTGGTGGATTGGTGTTGGTTTGGTCCTTTTCCTGTCATGTGACGTCGAAGGAGGGGAAACCGCTCATGGCATGACCTTATATGAGCTGGGTCAAGTGGTCAAGAGGGAGGAGTCAGGGTGGGGATGACCACGCCTCCCCTGCCCCTCCTCTTGCCCCCCCCCCAGAGTGGACTTGTACTCGCATACACAGGAACCAAAACGCCCCCCCTCCTATGTACTCTGTTTCAACAGGGTCCCAAAGAAAGTATCTATAGACTTTGCAAATATATGTATGCGTAAATTACAATGTACATGTATCGCTTTGAAAGATTTTCTCTTCTGTTGTGTTTTCTAAAACACTTTTCTACACCACACATACAGATAGTATATGTATATATATATATATATATATATATATATATATATATATATATATATATATATATATATATATAGAGAGAGAGAGAGAGATTTTTTTGCCAATGTGTTTGAAAATATTAAGTTGCATTTCGGTTCAGAGGAACTCACTTTGGGACTCTCCTTAGAAAACATGAGTTGTTGTTTTTTTGTTTTCGTTTTTTTTTTTGTTATTCTGCTCAGGCGACAACTTTTACCTGATTCTGTACAAATATAGTCTATTTCTTTTGTCTTCTTTCTCAAGTCAGAGGTTTCAGTTAATGCCCAAAGAACAAACATCTTCAACACGACTACAGCTACAAGTACTACCGTTTACACTGAGTAGAATGGAAAATAGACTAACAGAGAACCATAGAAAATAAAAAATAAAATAAAAACTCAGGACTTTGTAATAACACAGAAGTTTGCTCAGTCGCTCACGTTATTGTTGCATTTCATCTGGTAACAATATTGGAAGACAATGTACAGTATTCACATCTTACTTCATGTTAAAATTTGAAAAATAAAATGCAAGAATAATACTATTCATAATAATAATAATAATAATAATAATAATAATAATAATAAATACACCCCTCATTCACTCATAAATTGTGCACACTCATGCTTGACACTTTGACACAGTTACGCAGCCCACTGAGGGTCCCAGTGGCTTTGCATGGAAGAAATTCACAGTAAAAGTCGTCAAGAAAATCAAAATTCAAATTTCATTCCAAAAAACCCAAAAGGTGATTCAAACGTAGCTAGCTCGTAATAACGCTAAGAATAATCACAACAACAACAAAGATTATCGAGTTAAGTCAGCAAGAAGTATTGCACGGAAAATACGTGGAACGTTTTCGTAAATAGCCCAAGGTTAGTTGCGATTGATCGTTAACAAAATAAATCATTTCTAGCGCGTTAAAATATCAAAATAGTTTTATTGTGAGAGTTCATTGTTGTTGTTATTATCACTTGTTATTACTTATGTTTTATTTTAATGCTCACTGTGAGAGTGAGTACACTAATTCATTGACAGTGAACATAAAGGGAGAGATTGAACGATTCACCATTTTTCCACCTCTATTCCCTGACCCTGTAGCGCTACAAAAACACTAACGCACACCTCTTCGCGTTTTATCTTCGCTCTCCTACTGTTACCAATCCTCTCTCTCTCCTTCTCTCTCTCTCTTTCTCTCTCTCTCTCTCTCTCTCTCTCTCCCTCCCTTCCTCCTCCTCTCTCCCTCCCTCTGGGATCCCCCCCCCCCCCCCCGCCTCCCCTACACGGGCGTGGTCTTCCTATTCAGAGTGTTAGAGTTGCTCTCTCGATCGCCCTTCAGCCTGTCCTGGGTCCCCATGCCTCGCTCCCTCTCCACCGTGGAGGAGGAGAACGGCGGGGGGCCGGAGCCCACCGAGTTACCCATGGGCGCGTTGGAGCCGGAGTTGGCCGGGTTGTGGGACTTGAGAGAGGGCAGCGTCCCGCTCATCATCACCCCCCCTCCTCCTCCTCCTCCTCCTCCTCCTCCTCCTCCTCCCCCGCCTCCCCCTCCCCCGCCTCCCCCTCCGCCGCCTCCCCCCACCCCGTCCTTGGAGAAGCAGTTGTGGAGCTGGTAGAGGGTGGCGCGGTCCACCGTGCCGTACATGGGGGGCAGGCCGGCCAGCTTGGGGTCGCGGGACAGCGTGTAGAGGGAGATGTCGCCGCCGGCCAGCGCGGCGTGCGAGCGGGAGTGGGGGTTGGGCAGCGTGGACACCGAGATGGGACCCTGGGAGAGGAGCGCCGAGGGGGGCAGCCCGAAGTTCTTGCCCCCGCCGCCCACCGGCGAGGGGTCCCGGGAGCGCGAGGGGTCGGTGGAGCGGGACGAGGAGCGGGAGCGGCGGCGGAAGCGGTAGCTGGGCAGGCGCAGCATGGCGTGCGTGGTGCTCTTGAAGAGGTCGGTGCGCGAGCGGCAGCGCAGCTCCTTGTTCTTCTCGATGTAGATGTTGACGGCCAGGACGCCCACCATCTCGGCCATGATGAAGGAGAGGCCCCCGAAGTAGAAGGACCAGCCGTAGGAGTACTGCCACTTCTTGTCCTCGTCCTTCTTGGGAGAGATGTCCCCCAGGGCGGCCGAGATGTACACGATGACACCGATGATGTTGCTCAGACCTGGGCGCGGGGGGGAGGAGGGGGGGGGGGGGGAGAGAGAGAGAGAGAGAGAGAGAGAGAGAGACATAGAGAGAGAGAGACATAGAGAGAGAGAGAGAGAGAGAGACATAGAGAGAGAGAGAGAGAGAACGAGAGAAAGAGAGAGAGAGAGAGGGAGAGAGACATAGAGAGAGAGTGAGAGAGAACGAGAGAAAGAGAGAGAGAGAGAGAGACAGAGAGAGGGAGAGAGACATAGAGAGAGAGCGAGAGAGAGAGAGAGAGAGAGAGACATAGAGAGAGAGTGAGAGTGAGAGAGAGAGAGAGAGACATAGAGAGAGAGAGAGACCAGGGATGGGTTAGCTGGAGTTGCCCCAACACAAGCGGAGCCACTTAAAACAGTGATAAAGATAAGGGATGGACCAGCAGGGCGTTTAGGACAACAACAAATCCAACAATGGACGAATCAAAAGGTCAAACATGAAAGTCAAAAAGATAAACAGACATCTTGAAGTCCAAAACACAAAGTGAGGCACAAAAATAAAACAAAACACGACACACTCGAAAAAGACAAAGAAAACGAAATCCCTGACAGACGTGCATTTACTCATGCAAACCACAGACGCCGGCGTGCCAGCAACGTATGGATATAAACAAATACAGGAGCTCTACCTGCAGCCACAAAGAGAATGCCAGCGCCCAGTATAATGTTCCTCTTGCTCTTATAGAAACGGCTAGCAGCGATGCACATCCCTCCCATGAGCAGGAGGATGGCACTGAGGATGGGGAAGATGTTGGAGGCCCGGACCACCCCTGGAGAGACAAAAAAAGAGAGCCTAAGTGGGAGAGACAGTGTTAAACAGTTCAAGTATCCATCATACACTATCGCCTTTGACTCAACCCCTTTGAAAACACATGAGAGCCCCAAGCCACATGGAATAATCCACTGTTTGATCACTTGGTGGAAGTAATTACACACTTCAGTAGGCGTATTGATGGAAAGCTTTTACATCATTTTCTGTTTTCTTTTTTACTGTAAGTTTGTTAATGACGTGCAGGATAAAGCAACTAAATGACACCAAAGAGTAATGGGACATTTAAGAAGAAACTACAGTGAAGGACAATGGAAGAATATGTGCCAGACACATCATTTATCCCTCCCCCCCCCCCAATCTATGAGCCCTACAATCCCAATAGGTCACACACACGGTCATCATCATTGACCGCGTGTGTGTGTGTGTGTAAGTGTAAGTGTGTAAGTGTGCATGTCTGTTCATGCATGTGCGTGCGTGCGCGCACATTAACACTATTCTCCCATCTAGAACAACTAGGCCACTGGAGGGAAAATGCCACCGAAATGCCAGCAAAATGTCTCTGCAATATTGTAAACAAAAACACGGCCCTATTCTGGTGTACGCGGGCACACACATGCACCATATCAAGAGGAGGAAGTTATCACTGCAGGGCACTGGCTATGAACTAGGCCAACTGCTCTCCCTTGACTTGCCATGCACATTTTCACATGTTTAATTCATGCACAGTAGAGGCACAAATAACAATGCAAACTCCAGACTCGAAAAGTAATAAAGAGCAGTGCAGCGTTGAAGAACCAAAGAAATGCTTCATATTGTTCTATTCTTTATTTTCTATTTAGCACATGCTTTTATCCGGAACCACGTGCAGTTATAACATGAATATAACATGTAATATTTGTTCATATTTGTTAATGAGCAGGTAAAGTTGAACCATCTTGCTCGAGGGTCACTACAGGTTGACTGTAGACATTGGGGTTCAAACATAGATAGCTTCAGTTTCATACCCCCACCCCCTAGTCTTGGATCCAGCACTCCCACTACGTTAAGGCCGAACCACGGGGCAGAGGGCAGAGGGCAGAGGAAAACAAGGAAACAAGGAAACGGGTCGAAGTTACGCCTTATTTCCTGTTTCATTACAAAGAAATTTTACAGTAGAAAACTCATGGATGAAAAGTGGATGAAGACTTCAGAGGGCGATTTGAGTAGTGTCTCCCTACTGCGGCCACTGTTCACTGTGATGAGCTCAAAGACACTCTGTCTAAGAGCGTTGGTGTCCGGACGGGATGTTTTAGGTTTACTGGTGCTTTGTGTTCCTTGTTACAGTGTCCCCCAATCGCCCACTTACAGATCCCCGCCTCCAGCGATATGATGAAGGGAAAGGCAAGAGACCTGTGCACCCAGACCTGAGCTCCTCCGCTGACTGCCTTCAGAGGTTTCACCCGCAGTCCGACGCGCGCGCAAGACCAGACCGCCGCTATCCTGCAGCTCCTATGGTCCTATCACATGTTGGTGCGCGGCGGAGGGGGGGTTTTGACTTACGTAGGACGTACTCTGCCCCGTCGTGGTCGAAGTCGGCGTCCTCCGGGAAGTGGTTGATCTGGGAGCACACCCCTCGTTTGACCCCTAGAGGGGTAGAGAGGTCAGGGGTTAACCTCACACCACCCCCGGGTCTCCTCTCTGCCGGGCCGTGGCTGAACAACCCGTCCCAGCAACATGTAACTCATCTGATCCCGTAATACTTGTAATAGACCGCATGCAAAAAAAAAGACACAGCCTCTCTGGACGGAGCCAGAGAAAGACATGCTGTGTCTTCCGTCAGATTGGACTTGTGCCATTACGATTGCATAGGAGCGATTAAACATAACTGTTTAATACCCACCAAAGGGAAACTACAGAGGAAGATGCATTAGTTAGCGTGAGTAATCCCCCCAAAGACATACGCATACACATGTAAACACACGTACTGCAACAGAAATGCACACAGGCAGACAGATGACTATACCCATGAGCCTTCTCTCCTCTTTGATTCAGACAGACGGACGTGGGGAAGGAGGATGGACGGACCATAGCACACCACAGCACTGGGGTTGATCGGATGGGGGTGGATGGGTGTAGAAGGAGACAGGTGAGGAGACGATGGAATGAGGAGACAAAGACGTTTAGGGGGAGGATGGACAGTCACAGACGCAGGGTGAGGGGCTCTCTGTCTCACGGCTCTTTATGTCCCCCCCCACCCCCCCACGCCCCACACACAAGTAGCTCTGTAAAGGGAGAGACAAAAAGAGGTGGAGGGGAATGGTAAATAGCGTGTTTGCATGGCTTTTGTCATGCATGCTTTCCTTGGTACATCTTACATTCAAAGACTTCTACGCGAACGTGCAACATTTGAGACTTTATGGGTCGACGGCGGCGGCGGCGGCGCAGCGAGAGAGACAGGGGCCCGCCGAGGGACTGGCATCACTCTTACTAGACACGCGTAGAGATCCCCCCGCGGGAGTGCTCATCCACCACGCTTACACTTGACCCATGCACCTGGGGGCACATCCCACATAATCACTGGAACAAACCATAGAGCTCCATCTCTTCTTAATAGTCCCGGGAATCGCCCCCTCCACCCCACCGCCCCACCGCCCCCCCACCCCGTCCGTCCTGACACCATGAATAATAACCCTACAAATGGACAGGTGATTCGCTGTCGCCCTGACACTAGCCGGGGCTGACGGTATCGGACGCTCCACACACCACTGTGGGCCATTCGCCCACAGCGCATAAATCTTTCAGCGATTTCACCCCCCACACACACCCCCCCCCCCCCCCGTATCCTGCCTCCTCCTCTTCCTCTTCCTCCCGCTACACCTACACCTCACTGCACCACTACAGAGCGGGGGGGGGGGGGGGGGGGGGCGCGCTGGACGTTCCCGGGATCCCTATTCCCGACGCAAACCCTCCGGGGGCAGCATGGGTACTTAACCTCCCAAAACGTCAAAGACCGGGAGGGCTGCTGTGAGCTCTGCTGCGTCAGGAGGGGAGACGGTGGAAAAGGCTGTGTGTGTGTGTGTGTGTGTGTGTGGGTGAGTGTGTGTGTGTGTGTATGCGTGTGTGTGAGTGTGTATGTGCATGTGGGCAGGGTGAGAAGAGGGGATGTGGGGGTGGAGCGGAGGTGGGAGGCATAGGCACACTGAAGTGAGGTTGTGAGAAGAGGTGGGGGGGGCGGGGGGGGGGTGGTGGAGGGGGAGGGCGGTCTACTGCGGCAGTGCTCCGAGGTTAGAGCCCAGCTTATCTCTAATTGGCTGCTTTTGTTATCGGGAAGCGCGGCGGCGGATGACTTTGCACAACTGACCAATCGGAGTGCACTGTACCCCTGTGTGTGTGTGTGTGTGTGTGTTCCTGGCACGGGCAAAACAGCCGCCATGCAGACACACACCGGTCGGTCTGTTGGGGGGGGGGCCACCGTAGATAACTGACAACCCACATGGGGGTGGGTGGGTGCTTCCCTGGTGGGTCTGGTTGGCTGCCTACTGTACACCGTCATGTATAATGGATGCGCTTCCCGGTTGCCGCAGTGACACGCCGGGGGGGGGGGGGGGGGGGATCCAGAGACGGCGGGCGGTGGGCGGCGGGCGGCGGGGCGGCGGGTTGCGTTCGCCCCGCGCCACTTAGGCATAAGAAGGCGAGCGGGAACTGCGGCGCGAACAAGGCCTTTTGTACCGCCGCCTGAATGGAATTAGCGTGGCGTGAATTGTGATTAATGGCTTATTTTGACAAGGGGGGGGGGGGGGGGGGGGGGCTACACTTGAGTATCATGTGATTATAAAGCAATTATGAGCGATGGTTGTGCTTGTCACCACGTAACATCAAACAGCTATGAGTGAGACGAGGCCCGGTGGAACGCTAACAAGTGTGCTAATGGTGGACCAGACGTAGAGAGCGGTGCTGGCAACGCAAACTTTACACTTTGGAGAAGAAAGCATTTTTCACTTTTTACTAAATGTTTTGCTGTATTGTTTAATTGAACTATATTGAGGTAGAATTATACTAATTATCGACTCTACTATCTAATAATTATGATTCAATATATCAACGCAATTATTCACAATGCTTACACCTTTAAAAGGTCACGAATCTGATTAGTTTAGTTGAATATCGAGGCCCTGTGGCGTGTGTTTGGGCTCCTCACCCAGCCCCAGGATGGTTCCACCACCACCACCTAGCACATTCAGTCATTTGCTGCTCAACTCATCTGCTTATAGAAGGGTATTTCTGTTTCCCACGCTAAAGGTCCTCTGTTCCGGTGCAGTCAGCTGCTGAGTAGGCTGTATGAGGTGTCGGGAGCAGCAGTGTCTGATGGCTCACATCAGGTCAAGAGGCTGCAGTACGTCTCAAACCACTGCAGGGTCTGGCAGAGGTGGCTTCAGTCCAACCTGCCCACCGCTACCCAGGAGTGGGTGCGTGTTAATTAGTATGTCGAATGCTGGATTGAAGAACAATATCCATACTAAGAATGAGTAGACTATCTCACTATTTCTGACACAATAAGAATGCGCACATATTTGGTACAAATTGTGCATTGACAGGGAAGTGATGGCATGAACCATTTTAGGCTTCCCTTGTATAATGTTTGGCCTTTCTTCACTGGTGTATGAACCGTAATCACGTCTTTGTTGTTAAACGCTAGCCGGGTGGAGGAACTGAATGCGTAATTCCACATTTAGTTCCAGACCCACCTGGGCGGTAACATTGGCAGGGACGTCGGCCCTGCTGTTACAGTCGAAGCCCTTGCCGTGTCCTCAGGAACGTGTCGAATACAGATAATAAAAAAGGGAACTGTGCATTGTAGTCTCTCGTACAACGCCGATTAGAGCGGTGACATGGAGTCGTGGACTTAAACCAGCGTGAAGCGTTTTCTTCTCTCACCAAACAAGCTCATCCCAGTGCTCCCACCGCCGTACCAGTGCTCCCACTGCCATAACCAGTGCTCCCACCGCCGTACCAATGCTTTTCTGCTATGTGGCCACGGGCCCTTAGAACCAAGACGGTCGCTTCTAGGGTGACTACAGTCCATACTCCTCCTGCAGTGTCCTGGGCTCCCTGCTGCCCTCCTTCTCTCCCTTGCTGCTCCTGCTATGCTGCTCTGATATAGCTCACCTCAGGTCACACTAAACCCAGGCTAAACACTCACAACTCCGGCCTGAATTATTCCACCGGCTGAAAGGAGACAACCAGCGGCCGTTCGCTCCTACTTGACACCCGGTGTCTAGGACGACAGGAATAAAAGGCTTTGTTAGTGAAGCCTCGCTACCCCCAGGTCGCTCGGACTGCTTCTCTCCATCACCCTGAGAGCCAAGACGGCCTTTTTTCATCTGGATGTACTGTATCTAGATTAAAAAAGGATGGGAGGAGAAGGACACCCTAACCCTGCAACACGTGTTAAATATAGATGTATGTCGCATTGTACTTTACTTCTGACTCTAGAGTTATTTTGCAACTCTAGTTATATTACAGTGTTCAACTTTTCAAAGTTGTTTTATTTATTTTTTCTTCTCTTGTTTGATTCCCATTCTTATTTTGCTTCATAATCACAACTACTACTACCCTCTGACTACATGGCCAGACCATGTTGGATCTAATGCTGGGCTACCTCTCTACCATGTGTCGGATCTAGGGCTGGGCTACCTCTCTACCATGTTGGATCTAGGGCTGGGCTACCTCTCTACCATGTTGGATCTAGGGTCTCCACAGGCTCCCTCCCTACCGCGTTGGATCCAGAGGGTCAAGGCTCCTGCCTTACCTTCCAGACAGCATATCCTCCAGAGGCCGGAATGGGTGAGGGCCCCGGGGTCCTTCTTGTCCTTGTTGTGGGGGTCGTCGCCGGAGACGTTGGCCGTGCTGTTGCAGATCATGGCCCGGGAGTACAGCCAGTAGTCCGTCCCTATGGCCACCGTCATCAGGCCGAAGGCCGCAAAGGCCCCCACGGTGGTGAGAAGGATCTGGATCCCCTTCTCACACACCATGCCTAGAGAGAGAGAGAGAGAGAGAGAGAGAGAGAGAGAGAGAGAGAGAGAGAGAGAGAGAGAGAGAGAGAGAGAGAGAGACCAGAACCACACAGGTTAGGAGAACAGAGTGGAGACACTAGAGTGAAAGGGGCCGGAACAGAGAGGTGGGGGGGGGGGGGGGAGAAGAAAATGGAGAGGAAGAGGAAAGGAAAGGAAGAGGAGAGGAAAATGGAGCCGGAGGAGGAAACGGAAGGTTTTTGGGAACTTTTACGGACAAGAGGGGATATTGAGGAAGAGCATGAGGGAATGAGGGCCAGGGCTGTGAGAGGAGGAGGATAAGGGACGAGAGCGCCCAGATGGAAGGGAATAAAGGGAGGGGATGAGAGAGGGAGGGGGAGGGGGCATGACAGAGAGCGAAAGAGAGGGAGGGAGGTGGAGAGGGATACAGAGTAGGGAGGTGTGCATGGGACTCTGATGTGTCCTTGGAGTGAAGTTGGATGCGTCTGCTGACTCCACTTAACAAGACAGAGTTGATAGGGAACACAACAGATCTCTACTCCATATTCATGACCCTGACACCGCGCTCTCTCAGAATCAGCAGCACTGGAGAGGAATACACAAGCACCCAGCTCACACACACACACACACACACACACACACACATGCTCATGCACACACACGCACACACACCCACACAAACACATATACGCACACACACATATTCACACAGACTCTCACACACACACACACACACACACACACACACACACACACACACACACACATGCTCACAAAATGAAACACGAATACACGCACCTTGCACCAATCGTCATTTTATAAACATTCCTATACAGACCAAGTGTATAGAAAAGTGCCATTTGTAGTAGTTGTATTTATTGATGCACCAAAGCCAATGTCAAACATCTCAATCCATGGCTCAAGTCACACATGCAAGGTATTGCATTTACAACGACGACTTTCTCACGTGTCTTAACAAGTCATGTCAAATAGCAAGGTGCAACGGCGTCCTACCTGCCGGCGTGTTTCTATCCTTCGACTCAATTTTGAAATCTTTCTTTTCCTCGTCAGTGAAGAATGCGCTGTCCTCTCGATCCGGACAGCATCCATCGACTGTTTTCACTCTCGGCCCCCTTCCTCCTTACACGCGTCCTCTCGCTCACTCGCTCTCTTCCTCGTTCTCAGTGGCAACCTGGTGGTGGTGGTGGTGGTGGTGGTGCTGCTGCTGCTGGTGGTGCTGGAGGTGCTGGTGGTGGAGGCCTCTGGTTGTTCCTGGTTTCCGGAAGGGCCCCTCTCTCTTCTCTGTGTGTGTGTGTGTGTGTGTGTGTGTGTGTGTGTGTGTGTGTGTGGGCACCACTGTGTTAACGCAGAGCTCTCGCCCA
>NC_140278.1:17862931-17865542 GCF_964030765.1 Micromesistius poutassou
CCTCTGCATTCATGTATGCACAAAAGACTTAACTAATTCTTTCAAACTACTTGAACTAATCATGAACTGAAACATTATTAAGTGTTTATGTCGCATTATCAAACTATTCTAAATAATTTGTTCCACATTATCTTACTATAAGTGATCTTATGAATCCTTATCTTATTGTCTTATTAGTCATTTTTAAGTGATTGAACATGTCTTACTAAGTAAGAAATGTATTAAGTATTCAGGAACAACATATATAGTGTATTTGGGGTGGATTCAGAGTTCATTGCCTTCTTCGATGTCATCTATAAAATGGAATAAAGTCATAAGCATCACACTGCTATCTTCAAAGAGATTTACTGATGTATCCCACCGACTGCTTTCTGGAAATCAAATTGTCTTACATTTATTATACATGAAAATACAGTTTTCTCCTAATATATAATATTGCTTGAGGTTTTATGTTTATTTCCAGTTGTTTATATACTAATCTGGTTCTGCTGCCATATATGCAAATAATACCATAACAAGGCCAGTTCATAAATACTTTCAGAAATAATACATTTTGAAGGGCATAAAAGGTGCAATATATGTAATTACCCATAGCAAATAAAAAAAAGTAATAACCATTTTGATCCATTTTCTAAACTATAGAAAAAAGAATAAAGAACCAAGAATATGACAGTATTTTAATCAGTAACTACAGTTTCATAATATATCTTGATCATATAAGATTTCAACATAAGTACAAAATCAGATAAGCGTAATTTAAAAATGTCCACAACAATCTCCATTAAATCCAGTGAATCCATTAAAAGGACATTCCTCAAATGACTAGCTCTGTTTGTTTTTGTTTTTGTTAGCTTTTTTTTTCCTTTCACTGAAAATGACCGATCCCCCTGGAGAGGCCGAGGCACCCATCCAAGTCATTGGTGTCGCACCAGCGGTTTGCACATGCTGCAGGTGAGTGAAGAGACAATGGAGCATGACAAGGTATCAAACATGGACGGGCCCATGGACGAGAGAGCTACAGGTCGGTGGCCACTAGAGGGCGGTAAACTCCTAAATCCATATGCGGTAATATAGTTTACTGTATATTTAAACGTGTTCATTGATCAGTCCGTTACTACCGTCCATCCAGAGAAGAGGGGAGCTTAGTGGGTGGAGTGAGCTTGTTGCGGAGTCTTAATCGAAAGCAGAATGGGTCGGACCAGGTAATCCATGATCTGACCGAGTCAATTTGTGCCATTCTCATTCTCAAGCTTCATTCATAAGTTGATTTTAACATCAATACCCCAAACAAATCCAAACGCAATACTATGTACAACAAGGTACAAATTATTTGCCCTAACAAATATGTAAGAGATAAAGTTGTATTCTCCATATGATATTTCATAGCACAGTTCCTCCAATATAAATATAAATACACACATATATATATATACATATTACGCTGTACATATATATATATACTTACACATATATATACATACACTGTATATATATATAAATGATGATGCAATTCACATATATAACTCTTATAATAACTATTTATCTGAAATGATTCTCCTATCACTTCTAACAATTGTTATGAAGTATGAAATCGTACTGGTGATGTAAGAAAGACGGTGGGATGGGGGTCACGCACCGGAGCACGCCGCCCTTTGTAGGTCGTCGGGGCGGCGTGTCTTTCTCCACGGTCCGTGGTTGAATCGTGTAACGTATAAAACTATGTGCACGCTCAGGTCCCTGCGCTCGGTTTGAGACAGTGTTTGGCAGCGTACGTTTCAGAGTGCATACCAACCTCTCCCTTTCCCTGTCTGCAGCACTGCAGTGAATAACACTACCCCCCCCCCCCCCCCCCTGCTCCCGCTGTCGCACTACTTCTCTCGCTCCCACACACACACACACTCACACACAGACACACACACACACACACACACACACACAGGCGCACACACACGCATGCATGCACACACATACATGCACAAACAAACGCGCACACACTCACACCCGCTCACACACAACCATGCACACACTAACATGCACTCACTAACATGCACAAACACACACACACACACACACACACACACACACTCACACATGTACACACACACACACACACACACACACACACACAAACACACACACACACACACACACACCAACTCTCTTCCACTCTTTCTCACAGCCTCACTTTACAGTTTCTTCCCCTCATCTCTAATAATGAATTCCTTAACTTCCACTGATCTTCTTTCTTTACTTTCCTGATCCTCCCTAACACATCCCCTGATTGCCTGCTCATTCCTCCACCCTGTCCAGGGTGTTTAAATGTTACATTCCACATTCTCCTCCACCAACACCACCACCCCCACCTCCTCCACCCCCCTGCATCCCCTCCACCCCCCCCCCCCCCCCACATAGTCCACCACCGCACCTCCACCCCCCCCCCCCCCCCCGGTGCTCCACCTCCTCTTGCACTAAATCCAAAACGTGTCCATGGGGAGAGGGAGGGGTGGGGGGGAGGTGGGGGAGGAGGGAGAGGGAGTGTGCTTCTTCTCTCCCCCCCCCTCCACCCCCTAACACGGGGGAGGCGCTCATGTGCATGTGTGCGTGGTAGTGG
>NC_140278.1:17865742-17868242 GCF_964030765.1 Micromesistius poutassou
TCTCTCTCTCTCTCCTCTCTCTCTCTCTCTCTCTCTCTCTCTCTCTCTCTCTCTCTCTCTCTCTCTCTCTCTCTCTCTCTCTCTCTCTCTCTCTCTCTCTCTCTCTCTCTCTCTCTCTCTCTCTCTCTCTCTCTCTCTCTCTCTCTCTCTCTCTCTCTCTCGTCCCCCTGCTTTCACTCTCTTGCTGTATCTCCCTTCATCCCTCCCTTTACCTCTCTATCCCTCTCTCTCTATCTCTCCTCTCCCCCTTTCTCTCCCTTTCCTGCTCACTCACTATCCTCTCTCTCTCCCGCCCCTCCCTCTCGCCCTCTTTTGTCTGCTGAGAGAGAGCGAGTGTAAACAGCTGTGGTTCAGAAGGAGAGCTGGATCAGGCTGTATTTTGGAACTAATTAGTCCAATTAGCCTTTTACTTCTCTGCCACATTTAAACAACCAGCAGCACCGCTCTGGTTGATAGTATAACAAATCCCAAATCTCATTTTTAATGTATGGTGGCAGGAGAAAGATGTGCTTAACCCCCCTCTATCTCCAGAGCCAGACATTGTTTAAGGCACCTTTTTCATTGAATAAATCTAATCTATGGAATTTCCTTTGAAAAGCGGGTTATGGAAGTTAGGTCCCTGAGGGCCACGCTCTCTCACTGTGCGGTCTGACTTTTAAAAAGGGAGATTTTATTGCTCGCCTTGACTGTGTCAAATCTTTTTTGCAAGAAAGCATGCATAATTTCGTAGAGAGGTAGCCCATATACAACGAGAGAGATAGTCTTAGTTATCCTGAAACAATCTTAGTTAGGAATAATTGAAATGGGATAGCTTATAGCAGTCAGATGTGGAGCTGGTGTGCATCTATCCACCAGTAATCCTCGTCGTTCTAGATTCATTCTGCATAATTCGATTTTTCTTGCAGCTATTCTGCTATGACTGAAAAAAAGATATGCCTTTGATTTTCCTCCGTAGTGACTTGGATACCAGAGCATCCATTGCAGTGCTGGATTGCATCTTGGGAAAATATCAATATTGATGATCAACAATCTACAATTATATGTAGAGCGTCCAGTGAAGTATTCACATTCAGTCAATATTCAGAAGCTTTAAGTTAAGCTGATATATACAATATTTTATCGTAGTAAATTATATATATCTATATGATGTAAACGTTTTATTATATATAACAATATAACAGTCAAATATGATAAATGATCATTATTGATTCCCCTTTGTGAAAGACCGTGACAGCATATTCCGAAGTGACCCAAACAGGTATGGGCCATCTTTCTGTTGTCTGAATATTTGATATTGATCTGTGCGTCGTAAGTGCTTGCAGAGACACACAAGCACATTAGCTTTATCGCCCGTCGTGTTAGATTTTCGGCAAGCCGGGGTTATGCTACAGCATAACATCGTAAATTAATTGATTTTAGACAGCTCCATCGCGTACACAGTTATTACGTTTGTTGCAATAACGCTAAGTACTCATTCTCCACCCAATGTTCAAAACTTGATCACAGTTGGCAGTTCTGAAAGTGAGATGTAGCGGGGGGGGGGGAAGCATAGATCCCAAGAAATTAACATCCCCCTCTGCCTTCTTTTCTCCCATGGGTTATAATTGCAGAGCCAGCCTCCCAGCGGAGCGCCATTGAAATCGAACCATAGCGACCTTCTGCCAGTGATCAAAGCCTTCTCCACCACCACCACCACCAGCCCCACCACCACCCACCTCAAGAGACGACAGCGGCAGGGAAGAGAGATGGAGAGAGAGAGAGAGAGAGAGACAGAGAGCGAGAGGGAGAGTGATGGATGAACTGACGGAGAGAGCGAGGGAGTCCAAACGAGCCATCTCTCACATCACTGGGTCTGGCCTAGTTTACATATGAAGCACACCTTTCTCCTTTAATTCCCATGAAATCCTTTAGGAAGCAGTAAATGCAAGATGGGATATGGGGTGTGGGGGGGGGGGGGGGGGGGGGGTAGGGGTGAAGGGGAGGGGTTAGAAGGCTAGAGGGACCTTTACAGGGAAAGAAAATACTTCATTACACCCTGGTCACAGCTTCGCCCCCTGTGCAGATACGGTCTTACCCCGGGCGGCAAAGGAAGTAGATCTGCTCTAATCATATTTGACGGTGCAGGGCTTCCTAATTTTAGTGTGGATTCAGGGGTCTGGTTTTTTTTTTTTTAATTCAAACCACCCAACCACACACTGTGCTTTGACGTGCTGAGAGAGGGCACACTGTGGGGCTCACCCGGCCATCCGGGAGCAGGCGCCGGTCGGGGTGGGTCCTCGCAGGGCGGTGATGGGAGCAGCATATGGACAGAGATACTCGGCCCGATTACTGTTTGTTTTAAATGACTGAAATAATCAGCCGAGCTGCTGTTATGTTTGGCTCATTAGTAAATACCGGATTTATAACGCTGATTGAAATGATCAAGCCATTAAGCCTGAAATAGGTTGAGCAAAAAGACGGTGAGAGACGGTGAGAGAAGGTGAGCTGCTGGGCGAGACGC
>NC_140278.1:17873242-17878242 GCF_964030765.1 Micromesistius poutassou
CAAAGCCTGAATCCGTGCACGTCTGCGGCCCGTGGGCTCGGGCAGAGGATCGCTGTGTTGTGACGTTTGATTGACATTTTTTTGGGGCGTGAGATGACGGTGAGTGAAGTGGTCGTCGTACACGACATGCATTCATTTAGTTAGTTAGTTCATTCCTTTGAAGATTAGACAACAGTTGAAAGGCCACTGATGAAGAACCAAGCCGGTCGGTGAATGAAAGAAGCCGGGACATTGAATTGAACACTCCATAAAAAACACTCTATAAAACACTCCAGTGATTCTTGGCGAGGTGTCTGACATCACAACAACAACGTAAAGGACAACAATGTCGACAACAAGTGTGAGACTTGGCATGACCCAGACCGAGCCACAACTACCTCGTCCGTACGTCCATTATGAATAACGGCCGGTCGTATTTTTTTAGCAGTTCTATGTTGCCCTTGCTGTGCTTACCTGGGTGAATAAAACCTCGGGCAGTCCGTCCGTCTCCAGCTTCCCTCTGGAACATCTTGTATCCTGTTGCAGGAACGGATGGAGGGGTCCTCCGCAGAACTGCAAGTGAGTGAAGAGACCGGTTGAACATTCACAGTCCACTGATTTCTCCCCGACGCGACTCCTCCCGCCCTCCTCCTCCGGTCTGCCTCACCCCGTCGTTGACGTTGTTGTCGTTGACGTTGTTGTCGTCGACGTTGTTGCCGTCGGCGCCGCCGCTGCGCTCCCGGGGCCGCGGTCGGATCCTCTCCCTGAGCTCACACACCGCCGCGTTCGGCTCTCGGCGGCGCGGCTCCTGCTCCGTCCTCCAGGGGCCGTGGCTCTGCGGGGGCGAGGGGGCCGAGGAGGAGGAGGAGGAGGAGGAGGAGGAGGAGGACAGCGGTAGGCTGGGGCTGGGCGTCTCCGAGGGCGTGGTGGCGGGGTCCATGAAGACCACGGCGGCGGCGCCGCTCGGACCGCAGTGCTGGCGAGCCGCGCTGACGGAGACGACCGAGACGTCCGAGAAGCCGCCGCTGGGAACCTCGTTGAGGATCCCGCTGGGAACCCGGGATTCGGGGAGGAGGCCGTTGGGGGAGCCCCCGGGGACCCTGCTGTGCCGTAGGAAGCTCTGTTGGCGGGGGCCGCCGTCGCCGCCGCCGCCGCCGCCGCCACCGCCGCTGCTGGGCGAGTCGGGCCCAGAGCCGGAGCTGGAGCCGGGGCTGAGGTCGGGGTGCAGCAGGGGCGAGGGGCTAAAGGTCTCCAGGCCGGTACCCAGCTGGCACAGGGGGGCCGGGGTGAGACAGGTGCGGGGCAGTTGGAAGGGCTGCAGACGCTGCAGCAGGGAGGGTTTGGTGCCAGAGACGGGGAGGCCCCGCTTACGCAGCTGCTGCCGCAACTCTGACACCTAAGAGACAGGCAAGGGGAGACGGGGAGACGGGGGGGGGGGGGGGTTGGTTGGTTGGAGGGTGGGGGATGAAGGGGCGGGGCTTGTCTGGAGTTTCAACATGTGGGCGTTTCCCTCTGTCCACCTTCTAAAGGACCAGCGTTCCTTACCGTGAGGTCGACGAGGTTGGGGGGCAGGGGCTCAGGTTTGAGGCCCGGGCTGGGGTCCAGGGACTGGGGGTGTTTGGCGGGGACGCAGGCCAGCGTGCTCTGGGGCACGGCGTCGGAGAACCTCACATTCTGATCGGTTTCTCCACTGAAGGGAAATACAATATCAATGAGCTGGAGGGTTCTGGAGCGTTTCAAACCTTCAACATGAAGCCATATCCGGGGGGGGGGGGGGGGGGGGCGTGCTCCCTCGGGGGCAGCAGTAGAGGCTCTGCGTACCTGGGCGTGTCCAGAGACAATCGCTGCTTCTTCTGGGCCCCGACACCTGAGGGACGCAAAGGGAGGGGGGGGGGCTGGCTTGATACGTTTGATCTGATTTTTTGATCTGATGTCGTTTTTTGTCGTTACCTCGACAACACAACAACACAAAACCCCCCAAAGAGAGAGCGGCCGTACCCGAGGTCGCTGCTGCGGCGGCCCTCTGGTTGGGAGGAATGTACGGGTGGTATTTGAGCTTCCTCATCTTGGGCTTGGCCTCCTGCTGTTTCTGAGGACGGGGAAGGTGGCCCGGGCTGTGGACGGGGGGCGAGCGGGACGCGGCGCAGGACGCGCCGGGGGACTGAGCTGTCTGCAGAAGGGGACACACAAGAGGCAGGGGGGGACGGGTGAGAACACTGTCCTGATAGCACTGGCGGGCCAACCCGGGTGCGATGATGACCTCCGTTCTCAACGCTACATGCCCGTTCCCTCTCCCTCTCCCTCTCTCTCTCTCTCTCAACCCCTCCGGTTTCCCCCGACTATCTTATCCCATAAAATCCACGAAAAGGCCACGAAAAACACCAGCCATCAATCTGTTGTACGGCGGCGCGCCCGGCGTACTGAGCCCATCTTTTAAACATGGGGGGGGGGGGATTATCTTGTGGGTCATTTCATGTTCAAACGGTGGTACGACATGAGCTATGGGACGGGACGCACGTCGAATAAGGAAAGGGGGGGGGAGATCCCGGGCATTAACGCGCCGTCGACAAGACCCACCGTCCCCGCGCCGCGCTCTGGCTGGCGGTGTGTGTGTTGCTGGCGGGGACGGGCAGGCGGCGTTAACCTAAAGAGCTGCGTGCGGAGAGCTCCCCTGCTCGGGGATGACAGTAATGAATGCAGACGCAGCTTAAAGAGCAGGCAGCCTGTGTAGCGGTGACCATGCAGCAAGGTTAAACACTTTCCAGGGATGACAAAATCGCACGCACACGCACACACACACACACACACACACATGCGCACGCGCGCACACATGCACGCACTGCCAGGTACATGCACACACAGGTGCATGCACAAACACGCACACACGCACACACGCGCACACGCACACACGCGCACATGCATGCATGCGTGTGTGTGTGCAAGAAATGCGCACGCGCATGACGCACAGGCATGTACACGTACACAAACACACACACACACACACACACACACATACACACACGCACATACATACAGTAACACCCACACACACCCCTATGTGTGTGTACACATAGACAAACGCATGCAGATGTACGCACACACACATTCGTACAAGCATGTATGCATACACACACTTAGAAATGAAAACACGATTCCCTGACGGATGATTGTGTTAACATGTTTCAGCGTATTTCTTTGATTATTTTAATCAAAGGTATTGGCTGGCTGTTCTAATAGTGAGCCATGCACCAATGTAATCCTGTTGGCTGATCTTTGTTCGTGAGCTAATCCTCCGGGGGAGGCCCAGTGTGTTTTTGTAAATCAGAATATCCAATGCATCTTAGTAAGCCCAAGGCTTATGGAAAAGAGAACTGGATAGTGCAATAAGAAATAGCAAATGAAACCCTTAAATGTTAATGTCCCACGTATCAAATAGCACAGAAGTCAAAAACGATGCATTCTCAACAGGCTTTGACCACGTATTACCTTAGGCAGCAGGGGGGAATGCTGAGAGGTCAAATACATCCCGCTTGGTCTCCCAGGCGTTGCCATGGAGTTTGATTTGCCCAGTGTTATGCCTATTGGCTGGCCGATGCCCTCCGTTGCCGGGAGCAACGCCAAACCAGACTGAAGGCAGCAAAGAAAGGAGAATGTCAGAGAGACACATAAGTGAGTCTGTGCGAGCGTCGTCATGTGCATCCAGCCCACCGTGAGATGCGCGTGTTTGTGCCCGGAGAGCCGCCCGCCATAAAACACTGTGACAGCATAATTATGCAGTTTATTATAAATGAGAGCCCCATTCAAACACATAATACAGAAAAATACTGCGAGTGACGAACAGAGCATTTAATATATCCCGAAATCCTGATGAACTGGAAGTAACGCTTAATTATTCCAGTCGATGGATTCAAATAAATCTTGGCGGAGGTGTGGCGGCGGAGGTGTGGTGGCGGCGGAGGTGTGGTGGTGGCGGCGGCGGCGTGGCGGTGGCGGTGGCGGCGGCGGTGGCGGTGGAGGCGGCGGCGGTGGCTGGGGGTGGGTGAGTTACCTGCGCATGCCTGGGGGTGTTGCCGGGCGAGGCGCTGGGCGGCGGCAGCGGCGTGCCGGTGGGAGACACGTCACTCACCAGCTGGTCCCCCGCCAGCCCCGGAGACGGGGAGAAGGGGGGGCATCTGCGGAGGGCGTGGCGTTCAGGGGGGGAGGAGGAGGAGGAGGAGGAGGAGGAGGAGGAGGAGGAGCGGGGGGAGGAGATGTCCTCTTCGAAGACATCCGAGGAGAGGGAGAGGGGGAGGAAGGCAGGACCTGGCGTGGCGGCAGGAGGGGAGATCCAGAAGGAGAGGAGCGTGTCACACGAGAGGGGAGGGTCGTCATGGGATTGTGTTGATGGGATGGTTTGTGTGCATTATGTGTTAGTCGAGGCACCTGGTTGTGTGTGTGTGTGTGTGTGCGTGTGTGTGTGTGTGTGTGTGTGTGCATGTGTGTGTTTAGGTGTTGGTGTGTGTGCATGTGTGTGCGTGTGTGCGTGCGTGTGTGTGTGTGTGTGTAGGTGTGTGTGTGTGTGTGTTTGCACGCACACGTGTGTGCATGTGTGTGTGTTTATGTGTTGGTGTGTGTGCATGTGTGTGTGTGTGTGGGCTCACAGTTCTCTGGGGGCAGTGTGTGTCTGTGCTGCTGCTCCTGGTGGGCCCTGCTGGGATGCTGGGCTTTCCCATTGAGGATGATTGTCTTCTGAGGCTTAGGCCGTCTCTGAGCGCCACACACACTCCTGTCTGTGAGAGAGAGAGAGAGAGAGTTAGAGAGAGAGAGAGACAAAGACACAGAGTGAGACGCAGAGATAGAAGAGAGAGAGCAAGACAGATCAAGTTAGTGAGAGAGAGAGAGAGAGAGAGAGTGAGAGAGCAAAAGAGCGAGAGAGAGTTAGAGAGAGATACAGAGTGAGACACAGAGATAGAAGAGAGAGAGCATGTAAGTGAGAGAGAGAGAAAGCGAGAGAGAGAGAGAGAGAGAGAGAGAGAGAGAGA
>NC_140278.1:17883242-17900742 GCF_964030765.1 Micromesistius poutassou
ACTTGTCAACATTTGATCCTCGACCCAGCGGTGCACAGAGCTGCACACAGCGAAGCGGTACTGGTACAGTACAACAGTAAAGAGTACATTTGTATATAACAGCCCAGCACGCCACACTACTTACTCCAGCTCCATTACATGGCTAAGACATATCGGGGGGACGAATGAACCCAACCAAATACCCGCCTGTGATGTCCTTCTACCTCCGGTTTGGAGGCTACGACACTGTAATAGGAACTGTTTGGAAATCTCCTTTTTTTTTGATTGATTGACACAGGGCTACACCAATCCGACGGAGCCGGCTCACCTGAGCGGAACTTGTTCCTGATGAGGAGGGACCTCTCGGCCGCCAGCAGCGTCATGTCTGAGGGGGGCGGGGCTTCCAGGGGCCGTGGAGCAGAGAGGAAAAGTTTGTTCCTGGTTTCAGCCAACCAGGAGGAATGAACTCTTCGATTACTCTGCCTCTTCCTTTGGCAAAGGAGAGAGAGAGAGAGAGAGAGAGAGAGAGAGAGGGAGAGAGAGAGAGAGAGAGAGAGAGCGAGAGAGGTAGAAAGAGAGAGAACAAGAGAGGCAGAGAGCAATAGAGAGAAAGAGAGAGTGAGAGAGAGAGAGAGAGAGAGAGAGAGAGAGAGCGAGAGAGAGAGAGGGAGACAGAAAGCAGCAGGGATTTAATCAAGTGACTCTAACCTAATTTATAAGAGGCACCCACTGAGTATACTTGAGATTAAAGAATGAGGGAGAAACAGAAGAGACGTGTTGCTGGGGTTTTTTCAGGTCACCCGGCAGGCTACGGGCTACATGCTACGGGCTACGGGCTACACGCTACAGGCTACACGCTACACGCTACAGGGTGAAGCAGTGCTCTATTAGCAGTGACAGCCACAGGCCTGCATATAGAGGGGCCCGTCGCGGCCGCACCGGGGGGGGCCAGCCGTAGAACAAGAGAGGCCCCCGAGTCACACGGTGACGAAGGCAGACGGGCATTTCAAAAGAACGAAGGGAAGGGAACAGACGACAAGAGCAAGAGAGAGAGAGAGACGGAGAGAAAGAGAAAGGGAGAGAGCCAGACAGTGTGAGTGACAGAGACAGAAGCCCGGCGGGGGCCCCGGGGTCTAGGGGTACAGTACGACACATACGTAATGGTACCGCACAATGATAACACGCACACACACACACACACACAATGACGCACACAATAGAGAACCGCTGTGAGACACAGCCCACAATCGGAGGAAAAGAAAAACAATTAATTCAAACAATCTGGAAAGAGCATGCATTTGCATAGCATTCGGGAGCGCACAACTCTTATTAACAATATTGATTTGATTTTGCCAGACCCCGGAACACCCCAAAGGAAACCTGTTTTTTTTCGGGAGGCTATATACAAACACACACATTCGCACACACACACACACACACACACACACACTCCAGGTGCTGTGCAATAGCCGCAGTTATGCATATTAAATCACCACAGTGTTCGCGCTACTCCCAGAGCCACAAACCCACACGCTCCACTAATTCACTATATGAGGACATCCAGCCAGCCATTGTTGCAATCCAATAACACAACTCCTGATTGAGATTTCACCCCTGGCACTAAGTTGACTTTACAGTAGGGTGCGGTGGGGGGGGGGGGGGGGAAACATGCGCATTCTCCCTGACAACAAAAGGGCAGAGAAAAATGAAAGAGAATACTTACAGGGAGAGAGAGAATGAAGTCGGCCCTGGGGGAGGTGCGGAACAGAGTAAAGATTAAGTGGAGAGAGGAGCGAGATGGAGGAAGAGCAGCACAATAAGGAGAGCAGGAGAGAGAACTTTGTGGTGCTCTTAATGACGCTCTCCGTCTTTCATGTTCCCCCCTCGTACCTTTTTCCTTCCTTCCCCTCTTCCTCACTTGTTTATGTCCTGCGTTTGGCCGGAGGTGAATGAAAGGAGAGCGAACGCACGGCCCTTCCTTCTCTTAACACTCACACACACACACCTCAGACTGCTGCCCCTCTCTCTCTCTCTCTCTCTCTCTCTCTCTCCCCCTGCCTGCCCCCCCCCCTCTCCCTGTCCACCCCAAAGCATCCTGGATCTTTGATGCCAACTGTGAGCGACTGTCAAACCCCCGCCCCCCCCCCCCCCCGACCCCCCTCCATCAGGCAGGCTGGCCTCTCGTCTGACGCCCCCCCCCTCCCCCCCCCTCCCGAACAGCCATCGACCAGCCCAGACATCTGCTGGACGTCTGACAGACTGATTGATTGACAGAGGAAGTGACTGTTACACACATCCAGTTGATTAAAGTGTTTAAAACGTGTCTCTGTGTTTGTATGTGTGTGCGTGTGTGTGTGTGTGTGTGTGTGTGTGTGTGTGTGTGTGTGTTTGTGTGTGTATGTATCTCACCATTTCCATGGTGAGACTTGGTGAATGGTGCACTTTAAATATTAATAAATGGATGTGTGTGTGTGTGTGTGTGTGTGTGTGTGTCTGTCTGTCTGTGTGTGTGTATACAGTCAAACGTTTTTGTACAAATGTGTCATGTTATGTCATCCGACTGTCACAGAGTAATGGAGTATTGGAACCAGACTCAAACCCGTGTCTCTGTTACAGAGCCAGGGCCGGGGTTCAGGGGATGAGCGACGTGTGTTGTGCTTTTTGATCTGTGTTTTTGCTCTTCTTAAATAGTAATAATGTGTCAGAGTGGACAGAAAACTAGTTCCCCAGTCTTATGTGCACGGATACCGTGCACCATAGGTTACAGGTGCGTGCGTGTGTATGTGGGTGTGTGTGTGTGTGTGTGAGGCCGTGAGTGTTTCTCTATGTGTGTGTGTGTGTGTGTGTGTGTGTGTGTGTGTGTGTGTGTGTGAGTGCGTGCCTGCCTGTGTTTGTTCGTTTGTGCGTGCGTGCATGTGGGTGTGCGTGTGTGCGTGCGTTTGTGGGCGTGGGTGTGGGTATATGCGTGTGCCCGTGTGTATCTGTGTATGTGTGTGTGAGTGCGTGTGTATGTGTGTGTGTGTACATGCGTGTATCTGTGTATGTGTGTGTGTGTGTGTGTGTGTGTGTGTGTGTGTGCGTGTATCTGTGTATGTGTGTATGTGTGTGCGTGCATGTATCTGTGTGGGTGCGTGCGTGTGTGTGTGTGTGTGTGCGTGTGTGCGTGCGTGTGTGCGTGCGTGTGTCAAGAGTAGAAGAGATCTGTGTTTGTCTGTATGTGTGTGTGCGTGCGTGTATCTGTGTATGTGTGTGTGTGTGTGTGTGTGTGTGTATGTGTGTGTGTGTGTGTGTGTGTGTGTGTGTGTGTGTGTGTGTGTGTGTGTGTGTGTGCGTGTATGCTGCCTACAGCAAAGGGTGGGGGGTCAGTGCAGGAGCACCTGTTCTGCCGTTTTGACGGACAAGTTGGTGTGTGCTGGTTCAGCAGGTCATAAAAGAACTGAGCCAGGGAGGGGGGGCGAGAGAGGGGAGAGAGGGGGAGGGGTTAAGGGAGAGAGAGAGGTAGAGGTAGATGTGGGGACACACATGAGCGATAGAGAATGTGGGAAGGGGATAAGAGAGGACATCCATGAGGGAGCGCGAGAGAGAGAGAGAGGGAGAGAAGAAGAGAGGGAGAGAGAGAGATATAGAGCATGTGAGAGAGAGAGAGAGAGATAGAGCATGTGAGAGAGAGAGAGAGATAGATAGAGCGTGTGAGAGAGAGAGAGGAAGAGAGAGAGAGAGCTTGAGTGAGTGAGAGAGATAGAGAGAGAGAGATAGTGAGTGAGTGAGTGAGTGAGTGAGAGGGAGAGAGAGCATGTGTGTGTGTGAGAGAGAGAGAGAGAGAGAGAGAGAGCGAGCGAGGGCAGCTGCAGCCATTTTGACCGACGGAGGACCAATGACATTGATCTAGAGATCCACTTATCAGGGAACATGGAGAGAGGAGAAGCGCTGGGCCAGTAATGATGTCTGAGCGCCACACAGCCCCGGCTAATGTAACAGAAACGCACAGGGAAGCCAAAAATGTCAGAGGCTACATGATAGTAATCGATCGGTCATCGCCTCCGGGTTGTACCTCAGCCGATACTTTTTGTGTGAGTTGAAAGCGCACAGCTTCCACAAAATAAACATCTCCATACCGGTGCATCTCCATGAAGTCTGTTTAAATGGTCACCATTCTCCCACCCATGCCTCAAATGATTGACTCAGACAACATGCCACAATACTGAAGGACAGGTGACGTCATCATTTCCTTTTTTTACTTCATCTGCTCCGCCCACTCCCCCCCCCCCCCAGCCCCTCCCCCCGCCAGGCAGTCTGAAATGTGCTCATCAAGAGCTGGGATTCCCTGACTGATGAGCACCTGTTCCTCTTCTCTGGACACGCCCTCCCTCACACACTCACGTGTTAATCCCACGCTGTGTCTGGCCAGAGAGGTACGGTATCCAGCCCGTCTCTGTCCGTTTAGGCCCCGCCCCGCTTCTACACACACACACACACACACACACGTGCGTACACATATACAGACTCACACTCTCAACGGATCCCTTTGCTCCCTCAAACCCCCATAGTGAATGACACAAAAAATATGATTGTCACATGCCCATGGCAATGTGGTACCTTTTAATTTTCCATAAATAACTGACACATCATAAGCACATATATATGTTAGAATCAAAGTCCCAAAGTCCCTGACACCCTTAGTCTCTTACTCAGAAACCTCCTCCATTTGACAGCAGTACAACCGCACTACAGTAAAAAGGCGAATACAGGAAACAAACCATAAGCACAAGTGTGCCCTCACGTGGCCGCACTGTGCAACAGCAGCTGCATTTGGCCACAGATAATTCAACAGAGTCTTGTTGTCGATCTTTTCAATGCTCCGTGACACATCAAAGCAGAACCTACAGTCAACATGTCCAACGGGGCTATGTCTATGTCCTGGAGGGGGGGGTGGTGCTAAACATGCTTATGCTTGTTACTCATTCCCAAACTCAAACCCTCAAATTCCCTGGTCCTGTGTGTTTGCCATCGGTGCCTACCCCTCCCCGCCACTCCCGTACCTTTATCACTTCAATCACTTGGCCCCATGCCCCGTGCCAGTCACTGCGCCGGCTGCTGCTGCTCGATGCGACACACACACACACACACACACACACACACACACACACACCAGAGCACACACACACACACACACACACACACACACACACACACACCAGAGCACACACACACACACACACACACACACCAGAGCACACACACACACACACACACGCTGGGACCTCTCACTCTGTCCATCAGCATCGCATTCTGTCAAACTTCTTACTTTCAAGCTCTTCCAAGTGTGTATAGATGGTTTCCACACACAAACACTGATGTAGGCACACACATACATACACATGCACAGAAAAACTTGTGCATACACACACACACACACACACACACACACACACACACACACACACACACACACACACACACACACACCACCCCTTCCCCCATTGGCACACATACATACAATTACACACAATCTCACACACACACACACACACACACCTACAGCTGGACTGCGCTGATTCCGGCCAGCGGGCAGACGTAATGTTCATTATCACAGAGGACCATATACAGTATGTCCACCAATGCATCGGCCCAGCGGTGTCAATTAGGGACTGCTGCTTGTTTTTGTTGGCCGATTTATAAAACCAAGATAGAGAATGAATGATCAAGACACGGGAGTGGCGTCAGATCTTAGAAGTAGCCGAGCCTACGAGGCTGTCTATCTGCAGCGACAGGTGAGGGGGAGAGGAGGAGAGTTGTGTTACAGCCAAACACCAGATTTCATGCAGAGTGCTGCACTCTGCTGCAGAGCCCACTGCACTGCTTCTGGAGCCTTAAAAGGATTTGCCTGGCAGAGACTCGACTAAGGAAATTACAAAAATGAATGCAAATGGGGAAGCCCCACCTGTTGTTTACCAAGACGAATGTGTTTACCTCCGACGGCAAACCTGGCTTTGGTCCGTGGGCGGTGGGTATTAACAACTCTCAAGAACACCTTCTACTGCCTCCTCCTGGTCTTCACCTCCATACAAGACCCTGGAGGAACAGGGGGCCGGATAGGGTGGGGGTTAGTGTGTTTGGACTCCCAGCGGAAAAGGTACTGCGTTTGATCCCCAGTGTCCGCAGACTCCCCATTAGGCCTCCTGGAGCCAGAAGACCGACCCCCACCTGCTCCTTGTCCTCCTCAAACGGTACAACTGTGGAAATGAAGGAAACGACCACAGCAGTACAGTTCCTCTCTCTATGAGGGCCCCAGAACATACACGGGGTCCTTTCACCAGATCATAAATCACACGGTAGCTATGAGGTTCTACTCAGGCCATTTGGGCAGTATGCTATTTAATAACTTATGCTCAACTTTGCTCAGTGGCTTAAATTTACCAGAAAATAGGTTGGTGGGGGTGGGGGTGGGGCTGGCAACAGAAGGCTGATGATTCACGGACCCCCCAGGATGCAGTGGAGCAGCCCCAGCCATCAGTTCCAAACCTTTAACAGCTCTTTTTATTGCCTACATTTTAAACATGCCCCGGGCAGGCAGTTTGATACGTTCAATTAAATAAATCAATAAAATGGTCAAAGAAGAAAGTATAATAGACTCAAGCCGCACGTATGATCTGACACTGTGAGGTGTGCTTTAAATGAGTCAGCAACATGAATCATGGCATCGAAGGCTTCCATGTTTTTTTATTGTACGATAACTGAGAACATTTGGTCAAAACCGTAAAACATTATGATATGTATTTAATACATAATATCACCCTTCAGAAGGCAGCGTAATAAAGTAAATCATTTTCAATAACAACGTTAAAACAAGGTGAAAATTATCAAGTGCAAACGACTCACAGTGTATTTGACGGTCAGAAAGATAAATTAAATAAAATATTCAGTATAATTTATAGTGCAGCAGTGTAACTCTTACAACATGACTTAGCTTCTATGTACTGTGAGCGGCTATAGAGCCTGTGAAACTTGTAGTAGTTGGTTTTTCCGCATTTAAATCCACAATTACATGGAAATACAACAAAAGTTGTTTTTTGTTTCCATATTTTCAAGGGCAATTTGCAAATTAAGCATAATTTTTGCCCAAGGGCTCTCTTCATTCAAGGTAGTTTATAAAAAAACAAACACAAACAGAAACACTGTCAAACGTAGTAGATGACTTTTTTGGACCATCAAATGGAATGGAAAAGATAAATACATTCATGAAATAAATAAAGAACTAAATAATATATATATATGATTATATATATACATATATATATATATACATATATATATGTATAAATATTGCAAATGCTCCCTTGATTATCGCTGAATATGTGATGAGAGGAAAGAGACAAAAAGTCTGCATGGGAGTCGGTAAAGTCCGCCCGAATACCCCAGCCCCTTTGGCCTCTCTCTCCCTGTAACCCCCTCCCTCTCTCCCTGTATCCCCCTCCCTCTCTCCCTGTAACCCCCTCCCTCTCTCCCCCTCCCTCTCTCCCTGTAACCCCCTCCCTCTCTCCCTGTAACCCCCTCCCTCTCTCCCTGTAACCCCCTCCCTCTCTCCCTGTAACCCCCTCCCTCTCTCCCCCTCCCTCTCTCCCTGTAACCCCCTCCCTCTCTCCCTGTAACCCCCTCCCTCTCTCCCTGTAACCCCCTCCCTCTCTCCCTGTAACCCCCTCCCTCTCTCCCTGTAACCCCCTCCCTCTCTCCCTGTAACCCCCTCCCTCTCTCCCCCTCCCTCTCTCCCTGTAACCCCCTCCCTCTCTCCCTGCAACCCCCTCCCTCTCTCCCTGCAACCCCCTCCCTCTCTCCCTGTAACCCCCTCCCTCTCTCCCCCTCCCTCTCTCCCTGTAACCCCCTCCCTCTCTCCCTGTAACCCCCTCCCTCTCTCCCTGTAACCCCCTCCCTCTCTACCTGTATCCCCCTCCCTCTCTCCCTGTAACCCCCTCCCTCTCTCCCTGTAACCCCCTCCCTCTCTCCCTGTAACCCCCTCCCTCTCTCCCTGTAACCCCCTCCCTCTCTCCCTGTAACCCCCTCCCTCTCTCCCTGTAACCCCCTCCCTCTCTCCCTGTAACCCCCTCCCTCTCTCCCTGCAACCCCCTCCCTCTCTCCCTGTAACCCCCTCCCTCTCTCTCCCTGCAACCCCCTCCCTCTCTCCCTGTAACCCCCTCCCTCTCTCTCCCTGTAACCCCCCTCCCTCTCTCCCTGTAACCCCCTCCCTCTCTCCCTGTAACCCCCTCCCTCTCTCCCTGTAACCCCCTCCCTCTCTCCAGGCCCCCCCCCCCCCCCCCGCTGCGCCTCACGTCTCCATGTACTCCTCCGAGCCGTCGAGGTGGGAGACAGAGGAGCTGTACCACTCGGCGCTCTCCTCCTCCTCCTCCTCCTGGTGGATCCCTCCGCCTCCGCCTCCGCCTCTGCCGTCGTCGTCGTCTCCCCCGCCCGCCCCGGCTCCTCTCCTCTCGCTCAGCATCTCCATGGCAACCTGGTGGTAGGGGTGCTTGCGCTTGGTGTGCCGGCGCAGGGTGTTGCGCTCGGCGAAGCGCGTGTGGCACAGCGGGCACTGGTAGGGCTTCTCCCCGGTGTGCACCCGCTGGTGGCGCTGCAGCTCGCCCGCCTCCCGGAAGCGCTTGGCACAGATGGGGCACACGTAGTTCCTCTGGCCCGTGTGGATGTGTTTGTGTCGCTGGGAGGAGGGGAGAGGGAGGGAGAGAGAGAGAGAGAGAGAGAGAGAGAGAGAGAGGGGGAGGGCCGGTGGGATGGGTCAGTGGGTTGACCTCAGTGCAATTTTATACGTACATTTATACATGCAATGAAACGTGGTGGACATGGGTTTCCACGGTGGATTAACGCGTTACCATGACACTAGCATTCGATGTTCCAGGATGGGCCTCCATGCTGGGTTCAAGCCGAGGTTCACGCTAGCACCACCACCACGTAGAGGCTGGTGTTTACTACACATCATTTGAGACCTTATTCACACCATGCCATAGGACTTATTTATGCTGCATCTCTTTCTTCTGACAAATGTACTCATTGTTAGTCGCTATAAATAACATTTTATAAACGGTTTGTCTATAAAGGCCAGTAAGGTAAACAGTTTTGTACCTGTAATATATCAGTAGGCCGAATTAACCTCTTCAATATGCTATAAATAACAGTTACGACGACAAGGTCCAGGGTGTAGTATTTTGTGGCATCTAGCCGAGTGGCCTCGGGAGATAGGAAACATAGTATTCAGAAGTAGTTTCTGATCAGTAAATAATCCCATGAAAATAAGAATTGGTTTTGCGGCACATTAGAATGAGCCCTTTATATCTACACACAGTTGTCAAGGCAGAGGGGAGGTCTTCAGTATGTCGCAATCTGCAAACTCTGCAAACTGCCTGCTAGATGCCACTTCATCTTACACACTGCACCCTTGACGCCGATAGTGGAGGTGCCTATAAAAAGAAGAACACGCTGCTACGTGGTGCTTTTTCTTTCTGCTTGTCTTATGCCGTCAAGGCATAATGATCGGTCTTGGGAATAAAGCTGTGTTTAACGCAGCGCAGTCTGCACAGACCTGCAGGTGGCTGGAGCGCTTAAAGGCTTTCCCACACTGCTGACACACGTGGGGCTTCTTCTGGGAGTGGGTGATGGCGTGGCGCTCGAGGTCCGACGAGTAGAAGAAGACCCGGGGACACAGCTGGCAGTACAGGATCTTGCGGGGCCCCAGGGAGTTGGGGGAGGAGGACGGGGACAGGGGGTCCAGCGGGTCCAGGGGGTCCATGGCGTCCAGCTGGCTGCTGGTGAAGATGGACGGCGACGGCGGCGCCATGCTGGAGAAGTACAGGTGGTCCTCCAGCGGGACCGCCGGGTCCGACCCGCGACGGGTCGCCGGGTCCGTCCCGTGCTCCGATCCCGAGGAGGGGTCCGCCTCCGCCGGCGGACTCAGGGGGTCTAAAAGGTCAAAGGTCATGTCGTAGTTGTGTAGCGGAGGGGGGCTTCCTGATGTAAAGGGGGATGGCTTGGTGTTTCCTTCCTTAGATATGACTTCTGCTTCCACGTTGGCGTCTGAGGACTTGGTCTGAGTCGGACCGGGGGGGGGCACATGGCAGAGGGCCCCAGTGGCGGGGGTGAGGCTGTTGGTCTGGAGGCTGGGGGTGGTGGTGGTGGTGATGGTGACGGTGGTGGAGGACGAGGACGAGGTCAGGGCGACCGGGTTCGTGGTCAGGTTGTTACCCACTCCAGATAGGACAACAGAGGCGTTGTTGGGGCCCAGCTGGATCATGGGATAGGAGAGAACGGAGGGGCCCGGTGTGCTGAGCTGACCAGCAGACAGAGCAGGGAAGGAGAGGGGGCCGGAGCTGGCTGCAGTGATCTGGGAGAGCTGACCGGTCGAGGGGTCCAGGAGAGCGAGGGACGGACCGGAGGAGGAGGAGACGGAGGACAGGAGGAGGAGCATGGGGGTGGCGGTAGGGGTGGAGTTCTGTGCCAGGGAAAGGGGCAGGGAAAGACCCATCGGAGAGGAGGAGGAGAACTGGGTGGAGGCGGAAGGGGAGGAGAGGAGGAGAATAGGCGCGTTCCCCGGCGGGTTGGTGAGGAGCTGCATGGTTTGGTTCACTGCCACCGCGGCCCCAGCCCCGCCGGTGGAGGTCCCGCAGGGCTCGGCCGCCCTGGAGGAGTCTGAGTTCTTTGTGGCCGGGGCCCCCGTCGACAGCTCTGCCGCCTTTAAAGGCTCGGCGCTCTGAGGTGGGGACTCGGGGGCCGAGGGCTGTGGTGAGGAAAGCAGGTTATCGCGAGGGGCGGCGAGTGCGTGCGACGGGTTCCCCAAACTTTGGCCGAGGTTAGAGGCTAATAAAGTGACCAGCTGCGATGGCTCTTTCCTCTTTCCGTGAGGAGACGGGGACTGAGTCACGGAGCGACCTGAGAGCGGCCCGCCGTCAAGTGTGGAGGTGTCTATTTGGGGCACTTTGTGTCCTTCTGGACTGAGATTATACGGGATTCCCTGGTCATCTATGAAGAGAAAATTGTCATTGTCAGAGTCTATCGAGGAGAGGGAGGCAAATACGGAGGTAGAGAAGAACGAAGGAGACAGGATCGAATCTCCAAAAGAATCGGCGCCGATTGCGCTAAATGCTTGGTCGCCCTTCCTGGCCACACCACCACCATCATCATCATCATCATCATCATCATCATCCTCTTCCACCACGTCTCGGTCTCCCTCCCCCTCGAACTCGTCCACCTCCATTATCAGTGAGCTCTCACAGACAGAGTCGTTCCACGGGCGTCCACCGCTCCCACCGTCAGGGTCCCTTCTCCTCATGGGCAGGCTGAGGTCCAGCGGTTCAGTCTGTTCCCCCGTCGACTCCGCCTCCGCCTCCGCCTCCGCCTCCACCACCTTCAGGTCCAGTCTCTGCAGATTGAGAGGTACAGTGACTTCACATTCAACCGGGCCCCCTCCCTCCGCAGGCCTTGGTTCCTCTGGTTCTGCCCTGCTGGGCCCCAGGGGGTCTTCTGTGGCAGGCCCGTGATTGGTCGTAGTACTGCCTTTCCGAAGATCTCTTTTGTCATCTTCAGTCGTCTTCTCCACGGCCCCGTTCCCCACTCCATCAAACAAGCCCGCTTTGGGGGTTTCCACTTTTTGATGGACAGCTCCTGTGGTCCGGGGCTCGTTCATTATGGCAGATAGAGATGAGGCACGTGGGGGTTCATCAGGGTTTCTGTCGGAGGCGAGGACTGTCGAAACAGTCTCGGGGGAGACTGGCACAGATCTTGTGAACTCTGAGGGACGTAACTCTTTGGTCAGGCTGGTGGTAGTGCTTATGATCGGGTTTTTGCCCCGCACAATGATTTTGATTCTGATAGGTTGGTTGTTTGAAACAGGCATGCCGGTCTTGACTTTAGTTGGCTGCTTGAGTCCATCACTCTTGCAGGTTTTCAGAGGGAGTTGTTTGGACGGACCACTCGAGGCAGACGTTTCTCCATTAACTGATGAAACATGCCTGGGAGTCACAGGTGTGATGGGGAGGAGCTGTGGGTCACTGGCTAAAGTGCTGGGCGAGGTCTCGTCTGGTGGGCCGACAAGCACCTTAGGCCCCGATTCATCCAGAGGTTGGCGATCATGTTGGTCATCCAAGCTGCTGCTGGGCGGGGCTGCAGCCAACTGGGAATCCATTGTGGGGCATAACTAATGGTGTTCCTGAAAAAAAATCAATCAATCAATCAGTTATACAGGTTTTGAGTAAAGTGGAACAACAGAAATAACAAGCAATATCACAATTTTAAGCAGTCTCCAAACTAAAATAAAAAATGCTGTCGCAGCCTTTCTGGAAAACACCCAGGGGTCAAGTTGTTGGTCAAGTTTAGTTTAATTTGTTCTATTATCATCTATAGATGTTACTATTTCATCGTGTTGATATAGCCTGCCAATTTGTATCCCAACTCGTTCATTATATCAAATGAATGGTTATAAGGTGAATTGTTATGTGGTTATAAAAATGCATCTTTTATTAGACAGACAGCTTTTCAATGGGCTTAACGGTGCGATTTAAAATAAAAAAGTAATAGGCTATTAAAGCACGTTATCACGCTGTACCTATTGGTTGTAACCTCATCGGCATGCAATACTGATGACACACGAGAATGTAAATAATAACACAAATAATAACACTAACAATAACACTGACAATACAAGTAACGACAAGACATTCACATTTTGGACATTGCAATGTTGACATTAGGATGATTATTACGGTACCTCCAAATCCAACCGGTTGATATTGGTCAAAGGATAAACAGAGACACTGGGTGCAGGGTGGACGCCATTACGCACCGTGGTCCGAGGTCCGAGCTGTCAATAGCAGGAGGGCGGCGCGCGTGTGCTTTGACACCAGTCGAACCTTGGACGAGCCTAACATGAGCGCGTCATCCGCTGTAGAGAACCTACAGCCACAATGGAGCCCGCCGCTTCAGCACTTCCCTTTCTGTCCATCGTAGTATTCTCGGACCTACGGCCAGCCATTTTAGAGTCGAGGGTTCGAAACACGAATAGCAAAAACGCGAAAGCTTTAACAAAAAAAACTTTATCGTGATGAATTGAAGCTATGCTTCAAGAGCAGGTGTGAGGGGTTGCTCGTCATGCTGCCGATACATTTTGAACAGTATTTTAAACTCTACTCCACCCATATATTCGCTGCATAGGGACTGGCTTACCCGAGCCGAGGATATTTCCGGAGGACCAAATATGAATGTGCAGTGTAAAGGGTGATGCTGCGAATACTGAGGGAGGGAGGGGTCAAGGGGAGTTGCTATGGTGTCGCAGCCTACCGGGTCCGACTAGCAGCCATGTTCAGCCTATGACTACGGTTGAACCTGCAGCCTGTGTGTGAGTGTGAGCGTGAGCGTGAGCGTGTGCGTGTGCGTGTGCGTGTGCGTGTGCGTGTGTGTGTGTGTGTGCGTGCGTGCGTGCGTGCGTGCGTGCGTGTGTGTTTATTCATCTAAAGGAAACTCTGGAAGACTTTAAATTGTTTTATTTAAAATAATGCATCAACAAAACTGACAAGCCACAACAAGGCTTGATGCGTCCAAAACATGTTACCACGCTGTCAAAAGATGTCACAAATAACTTGAAGAAAAGCAACCCAGGCAGTCCCTTGAATATAGTGACAACTTACAAGGTATATGAAGGAAAAGTTCATAGCAGGTATAATATGTACTTTTAAATCATCATGAGGATTGCAATATGTCATTTTCAGAACATATTATGATTGTTAATCATGTATCGTCTGATTATCTTACACAGTGCAACGTGGTAGGGATGATAATAGAGAGGTTTAAAACCATATGCAGTGTTTCAAACATTACTGTGTAAAAAATATACCTTGAGAAATACTCAATGGTCTCACACATGCACAGTTATCAGGTACGTATGTGTGTGTGTGTGTGTGTGTGTGTGTGTGTGCGTGTGTGCGTGCGTGTGCACGTGTGTGCGCGTGTGCGTGCGTGTGTGTGTGACAGGCTGCTGAGGGCCCCTTGGTAGAGGCAGTAGATCGGGGGCCCCTCATCACTCCAGGTCTCCAGGCAAACAGGCGTCAATCTCTGAGACCAGCCGGTGGGGGAACAGCTTGTACTGCAGCCAGGTGGGCTCTGCGGACACAGGAGAGACACCATCACCCTCAGGACCCCTGCATGTATGTATGTATGTATGTATGTATGTATGTGCAGTATGTATTCATTATTTACAGGATACCTAAATCACCTGGATCTTAGGGCCCATGTAAACACATGCATACATACATACATACATGCATACATGCATACATACATACATACATACATACATCCCCTGGACCTTATGATATAGGGCCTCTTCAAACATCCATATGTACATGCATCGATGCAGGCATACTGGATATACAATATAAACTGTATCCTGCATAAACGGTGCATACATACATAACATGCATACCTCATACACGGTCCTCAATGCACACGCATACACAGAGAGACGGACAGAGAGGTAGAGATCGATCTGTCTTACCCAGGTAGCATTCTGGGGGCTGCAGTTTCCCGTCAAAGCAGCCCTGGCTGATGGTGAGGCTGCACTGTTTGCGGGGATGTTTGCAGAAGAAGGTGACGTTCTCCCCGTGGGGAACCATGCCGTCGGTGAGGTCAAAGGGCCAGCGCTTCTCTCCACCAATCAGCACGCGGCTCCGCTGGCCCGGGAGGAGACAGCGAGCTGGACGGGGACGGCCAGCCACGCAACGATTGGGAAGACAAAAGTTAAAGCAGAGAGAGAACAGAAGAAGAACATGACGCCCTGCAGTGAGTAATCATACTAGTTCTCAGTGTTCACTCTGTGTTGACATAGTGTACGCTCAAACCCTGACTACGGATGAGTGCGTGTCTCTTGGAGCCCTCCGGTCTCACCTCGACAGTGCGGGGGAGGGGCGCTCCATTTGCCACTGGCCAGACAGGTGACCTTCTGCTGCCCGTCCAGCAGGAAGTTCTTCTTACACAGGAAGTGGATGTCGTAGCCCACCTCGTACTCGGTCTTCTGCACGGCCACCACGTAGCCCTTCTCCACCGGAGGCGGGGGCACGCAGAACACCACTGGCACACACACACACACACACAGGATGGAGGGGGGACAGCTTGGTTTGAATAAATACGCTTGAAATGGGTTGCTCTGTTACAAATGATACAATACCACTTTTATTTTGAATTATTATTATGGTCCACTAGTTACTGTGTGTACTGTTTACACGGTATTGCAAGGCCTTGCTATGCCAATTGTAGCCACTAGATGGCAAGACAGCCCCGCAAAAGACTATTATGCGGTGCTAAACCGCCTACAAATGTTCCCTCTCTCCTACATATCATAGTTATTAAGCCTTCAATCCAAGTACAATACGTGTTGAATGGATTCCAGTGTGAGTAGTATTAATAAAGGGATTGATTGAAAATCGACATAATGTGGCAGTTTTTTTTAAGATTTTCCACTTGTAGCAACAAGGAAAAGCACCCACCCCCACACACAGGCACATACACATGTAGGCACAGACACACAGAAACACACATAAACACACAACAACAACAAAACAAATGAAATTTGTCAGACAATCAGACACCAATAAAAGGTATACGTATTGGTAAAAGTGCATGCATCTCATCTCATCTTTCTACCTGTCTCCCACTTGCACACACACACACTTTCACCCACATTGAACAATCAAACACAGTCAAATGGAAATGGATTCCTTGCCTTGACACCAAACACTAACTTACTTTGACATGCGGGGTGAGGGAACTGCCATGTTTGATTTCCTTGACAGAAATTTTCACTGCTTCCCACTATAGAGGCCCTGTTTGTGAGAATCATGGAGGAAAAAGAGAGAGAGAGAGGGAGAGAGAGAGGGAGAGAGAGAGGGAGAGAGAGAGAGAGAGAGAGAGAGAGAGAGAGAGAATGAGAGGAGGTATGGTGACATTTACAATATGGACTTACACTGGACATTCTGTTGACCGTATCAACAGACCTACCGGATGTACATGTTATCGTGCGTCTGTCTGTCACTGCGTCTATTTTTCCCCCAGTGCTCCACTTTGTCTGACACACGCGCGGACGCACATGCGCACGCTTGTGTTGGATCCATTAGGCCCATTAGATGAGTCAGAGCGAACACGGGAGTCAACACAAGATTAGAATATAATGACCTAGTTAGCCAGAGAGATCCCTCGCTCTGGTCAATGATGCTCCGCCCCTTTTGTCACTCTTTGACTTTAACATTACCTTCAGCACCCCCCCCCCCCCCCCCCCCCGCACACACACACACACAACCACACACAAACATACACACACACACACACACACACACACACACACACACACACACGCACAGTCGACAGTCCCACAAACCATTTGACATTCGCGTTCTTCTTCACACCCTCCTCTTCCTCGTTGGTTTCATCATGTCTCTCTACCTCCTCCTACTCGCCCGCTTCCCTTGCCTGTCAGCCCACCCACATACTCACACACACACACACACACACACACACACACACAGGGTCTGTATGTGTGTGTGTGTGTGTGTGTGTGTGTGTGTGTGTGTGTGTGTGTGTGCTCCATCTCCATGCGCTGAGCCCTGCGGTTCTGCCAGGCTCACCCCGACAGACAGCTGTAGAGGATGCTGGTCCCGACGGCCGCACTGCCCTGGACGCTGAATTTGCTGAGCACCTCGTCGGGCAGGGCGCAGGTGGGGGTGGGCGTGGCGGGGGGCCGGGTGGTGAGGGGCCCCGTGGTGGGGGCCTGGAGGATGGGGGGCCTCGTGGAGGGGGGCGGGGCTTCTGTAAAGGGGGGGCAAGATGAGAATGACAGCTTTGATGAGCAAGATGATAGCGTTTTTGCAAAGTGCTTAAATTGCCTGTTGTCATGTGAGAATCATTACAGGGTTGTTGGACGGCTGTGCAGTAAAGGCCTGCTGCTCATGTGAACATGTGTTTCTTTGTGTGTTGTATGGCTTATAAGGATAGCCATTGGCATTGGGAACTGAAGGAAATTGTGTTTTACACCTACTGCGCCACCTTCAAAACAGACACACACACACACACACGTAATGATAATCACAGTGTTGATGACGTGGTAGGCCTAATAGTCCTACAGAAGGCTGATTTCTATGACCCAGATACGCTGGGGAACTTCCATTGGCTGTTTGATCACTTTTAGGTTGATAACTTTTGTTATAAACCAAATGGTGAAGAAACGGAAGCAGGAATGATGGAACAGAATGAATGAGACCGAAAAGAAGAAGGCGGGAAGTAAGGAAGGAAGGAAGAAGATATATGAATACAGTGTTCAGTATGTGTTGTTATTTTGATACAGGTAAAATGTCTGATGTCTTTGGAGTTAAATAAATATAAAAGGAGCGTAGCCACATTTTTCAGAAATAGCTAAATCTATGCAGTAGATTGTATAACACTTTGCATTGTTCTTGCCAAGAGCAGCTCATTCTGAGCGCGGCCC
>NC_140278.1:17905742-17960742 GCF_964030765.1 Micromesistius poutassou
ACTGTAGGGGAGGGGGGCGGGGGACCTGCATGCACTTGCTCCGCCACAACAAGCAAACAAACAAACAAACAAGGGACACAATCAACTGGGTAAACAGATGACTAGGCTTGCAGTGACTGCCTAAAATCCACTCTTCCACCGCTCTGCTGAAGTACAGCAACACATGTAATAATAAGAACACAGCCTTTACACTTATCTCTTTTCATTTGCTCATTCATATGCAGCAGAAATGTTTCGGTAGTTTGGATTTAAATAAGCGATTCTGCAGGCCCTGCAGGCCCTCTGCTAAACGCAATGTTCCTTTTCTGTATTATTGATTTTCAGATCCCCCAACGTAGTGTGCAATCAGTGCAAATAACCAGGTGTTCGCTGGCTGTTGTGTAAGATTGCACATTTGTTCCTTTTTGTTTCTGGAATGAATGCAACAAATGGGAACAGGATTGGAAGCCTAACCAGAATCCTGATATCTCAGACTGTAATCAGAAGTGTCTAAACAAAAGTACTTCTGCCAAGTTAGACTTCTTGAGCTCCTTCCCCTGCTGCTCCAACCCTACTCCTGACATTAACCAGAGATTATACAAAGAATTTAAATGAAACTCTACACCATAACAGAAGCTATACAATATAGCAAACAATCTCAGAGTCAAGTGACTCACAATTGATCCTAGATTCTTTGTTTTTTGTTGCATGTTTTCATTGTTTTCAATCTGACCTTCACCGTTTTCTTACAGGATCTCCATTTACTGAACAAATATTAGAAATGCCACAAAAAAACGCCCAATCAAAAAAAAATCAAAACTAGAATCAGTGAGTTAGAATACAGTTTTTTTTATTTGTATTTTTTCGGGAAATCTCAACTACATCCAAAGACACCAGCGCTGGACCATCCGGGCCCCAGGGACACCAGCGACGCAGCACAGGAGTTCAATTAGAGTCACTATGAGACTCATAAACCACCGCTGCGAGGAATCACAAATCATGGAGGACATCCTGTCAGGAGAGTGGACAACAACCACCAGATTGAGGTCAAAGTAGGCTGAGGGGAAAACCATAGGGGGGGGGACACGTATGTAGCGTGTGCAGAGTCCATACACACGCACTATAGAGAACAAAGGAAATAAATGTCACCGTCAATAGGTAAATTAAGTCCGTGCCGAGTCATTTACTGGGCCGTGTTAAATCAAGCAGTGTTTTTGTTTTAAATGTCTCTGGAATCCATGGTCAACAAAGATACCAAGTTGGCGGCACCCCGTGGAGGGTTGGACGTTTGCTGTGTGTGAGGCCCACGGGACCAGCAAACATGGTCACACAACGCTAGATGTTTGCAATCGGGAGAGAGGGGGTTCCATGTTTTGAGAAGTCAGTCTGTGGTCCGCATCTCTACTCAAATCAAAAGTGTTCGAGATGCAACAAGACGATCATAGACCATCAAGGAAGGAAAGAAAAGTAAAATCTTCAAAAACTTATAAGAGGACGTTAAGAAGGGGAGGAGGGGTGACAGTCGTAATCATAACAA
This sequence comes from Micromesistius poutassou, assembly GCF_964030765.1. Classification (NCBI taxonomy): domain Eukaryota; kingdom Metazoa; phylum Chordata; class Actinopteri; order Gadiformes; family Gadidae; genus Micromesistius; species Micromesistius poutassou. Next base: position 17,907,259 of record NC_140278.1, read on the forward strand.
GGATAATAATAGTAGTAATGGGGAGCTATTCGACATGGCCATTAAGGGGTAAAAAGCACATTCTATCACTGGTTTCACAAGCTTCTGCTCTTCCAAGAAAATAAACATTATAATATGTAGTGTACCATGCCTTTGTGTAGGTGATGCGTGTTACACAGACTCATTAAACACGGTCAACAGCAAAGGGATGTATTACTGAAGAGGAAAAGCAAGAAAAGTATTAACAAAGCGCTGTATATCAACATAGGAAATTTTGGCTTATGTTCATCCCAGAAATCTGAGAAATTACCACCATTCCAATCGATAGGATTTAGAAAAGATACCCCATTTCCTGGAATTAAATTACATTTGCATTCATGTACTCATCTCTCACCACATTCACACTTCTCATAGACCTCCATCAAATTCATTATCAAATACCCCCCCCCCTCCCCCACTTTCCCCAGCCCCGCTCAATATAGACACCATTTTATCTTGAAGCCAAAAATATATATAGAAATACTTTTTCATTAGACACTACAGTAAATCGATGTGCGCTTCTATGGGAGATTGATGGACTGTTTGAGAATATGTTACAACACTAGATCTATGTTATGCAGTATCTGCGAATGAGGCACAGGGAAAAAAAAAAGGTAGGCGGGCAGGAGGGCTTAGTGCTCTGCACGTGTGGAAAGCTTAGTGGAAATGAAGGGGTTTGGCTGAGGAGACGGAGGGAGCCTGGGGACATGGGCGCCTGTGTAAGACATCCTGAAGGAGCCTGTGTGTTGAGTAATCAGGTTAGATGATTTCCTACACGCGTCTTTGCATCTCTTTTTCATAGAGAAAGCCATGCAAAGATCCAGAGTGACAAAACGTTGGTGGGGCACCCATGTACCAGTCCTAAAAATACAATCTATGGTGGTAGCAGGACTAACACATTGAAACAGGGACAAAGGAGTTGTACAATATACAACACACCCTTGTCTATTATAAAATACGCCATCGGTATTGGTTGGTATCTGGAAGGTTCTAGAGAACAGTGAGCTATGAATACTTAGGAGCAGAATGTGTACATAGTGACATCCACATTTGGTTGAGTCTCTCCCCATGACATAATAACAATCAATCAATAAAAAGGTAGGTGCATGAGTAATATCCACATAAAAGGTTTCACTATACAACTTTAAAGATCATGTTCTATTTTACAACTGAAGATACCAACCCCACCGCGCCACCACTTCCTATGCGTCTAATAATACCTGGCTATTGGTCGACCACGTGTTAAGCCCCGCCTCCTGACTCATCCAGCCCGCAGATACCTCTGAGTGTGTTCCATGTCTCTAATATCCAAGTCATGTAGAAAATATACAAAAATTATTCTCCAAATTTGCTCTCCCTCTAAATTGTGTTTACTCCAGTATTATAAAAATATACAATTCTCCATTAACAAAAACCCACAATAGTTACATCTTTCTGAGACACCTGAGCTTCAATATATAAACCATCTCCTTGAACATACATTCATCATCATCATCATCATCGTCATCATCATCATCATCATCATCCATGTCCATCCATGTCACGGTGGACATCATTATCAGCGTCTCCTTCCCTCCGTTCTGTCCGTATTGCAAGCCTAAAAAGTGAGAGTCTCCACAATCCATCTGTGTTAAATCCTCTCCTCTGTCCTCCTCCTCCTCCTCCTCCTCCTCCTCCTCCTCCTCCTCCTCTTCTTCTACACCCCTCCGTCTCTCTCTCTCTCTCTCTCTCTCTCTCTCTCTCTCTCTCTCTCTCTCTCTCTCTCTCTCGGACCGCTGGCCCTCCTCCATCCGCCACCATCACTGGTCGGCCAGGTGGTTCTCGTATTTGCTAAGGATGTTGCGGCAGCGGCCCAGTTCTTTCCTCATCTCGGCCACTTCCTGTCGCAGCGCGGCGTTCTCCCGCTCCAGGTAGGCGGCGCGCACCGAGATCTGGTTCTCCTTCAGACGCCGGGCGTCCCGGGAGCGCTTGGCCGCCTCGTTGTTTTTACAGCGCCGGGACCAGTACTTCTCGTCCTGAGATGGAACATAAGAGAGCTTCAGATCAGCAGGAGAAAGTAGCACAGAAGACATGGAGTCAGCACTGTGGGTTAGGGTTCAACCAAACGCAATGAAACGCAACGCAAGTACATCACATCACATTACATTACATTACAATTCAATTCAATTCAATTCAATTCAATTCAATTCAATTCAATTCAATTCAATTCAATTCAATTGTATTTTATTTTATTTTATTTTATTTTATTTTATTTTATTTTATTTTATTTTATTTTATTCCATTACATTAAATTAAATTTAACTCAATTCCATTAACATACATTACATGACATTCCATTATGTATGATACAATACTATAAACTACAAATCACAAACACATTGTATTTTGGAGGTAAGAACCAAGGAATCTATCAAAAATACACATTAAGTCTATCATTTTAGTATTCAACTCATGTTTCTTGGTTTTATGTGTTCGCTATTGCTGTGAGGCCAATATCACATTAACTGTTTGGTATGAAATACCACTCTCTTTACTATTGCATGTGAACAAGACTATTGAACTCTTCCAATACATGCAGAGATGTAAACCAACAAGCCAACAGTAAACAGACCTGGATGCTCACCTTCAGGTCCTCAGGCACCAGCATCTTGCGGGCCTTCTTGATCATGGGCTGCGGTTTGAGCTCGTCTTCACTGAAGCGGTGCCTCCGGGGGTCGAAGTTGTCCTGGCCGGGGATGCTGGACAGCGCCATGTCTGACGGGTCCATGTCGAACATGCCCATCCCCTCCGGTCCGTTGCCGGTCGGTGTGAGCAGCGGGGGGCAGGAGGAGGACGACGACGAGCACGGGGACTCACAGGAGTCGTTCATGCTCGTTTGGCTTCCTGTGGAAACACAAGCGGAGGAACACAATCAGTTTCATTGTGTTTGCCACCAGAATGCACCCTGAGGGGTAGGACTAGTGCACAGTGGGGCCGCACAGGGTATGGTGGATGAGGGCATGTATGCCTGCAGTACCGTCTACTGAACACCGGGTGGCGATAGAAAGCTACTGTGGCCTTTGTTTAGACAAAAAACAACTCTGCATGCCTCAACTGATTGCTATAATATGGGAGGAAGGCAGATTCTCTATCAACTTGGGATCGCACCATGGGGAGTTGCAGTGGAAATGGTATTTCCCCGTGGTATTTTTTTCATTATTTCCTTCAAAACTGTTTTACTTTCCAACATTATACCAGTACAAATACAACTGTAACAGCAACATGTTAAGGTTGAAGATAGAGGTTTGAGAATTGAACAATGTGAACATGATTCAGCCCAGTATTAGTAATAACACAACTATAGGACTGCCATTCCTACAAGTCTGTATGCAAAATCCATGGAGCCCAGATACTAAACCACTTAGCACAATCACGGTTCATGTGACCCAACAGGCCCTATAGCCGAACAAGCTTCTTAAATACACCTTGAATGTCCCGGCCTGGAAAAACATGTAGAAATCTTAAAGGGGCCGCGATATGCATGTTCTCATCCCCTCCCCTTGAAAGGGGGCCTTTAGGTGGGGCCAGTATGGGCTTCCACTCACCACACCCCCTGTAGGGTCCTAACGTGACCAGCAGCCTCACTTCCCCTCCCCACTGGAGAACGAACGCCCTGAGCTCTTTGTCTGGCTCTACAAACACAGCCACACACACTATATATAGCGTACACAAACACACACATAGGGACAAACACACACACACACACACATACACACATACTATATACAACCTATACAACAATATACATTGTATGCAGAACAAAATGTTCCGGACTGTACTTTATTAATGATAAAACTATTAGAATTGATGATGTTGACTGTTAATTATTATAAGTTGTGTTTTATTGAATTCCTTTTTAAATGTATAGACCTTAAGAATGCCAGGCAGATATAATATCTAGATAACACACACACACACACACACACACACACACACACACACACACACACACACACAGACACACAGACACACAGTGAAAAAGAACACACAGTCACACCAACAGTAATGGAGTAATGAAGGATATGTATTTACTCAGTATACCATCCCGTGCAGAGTTCGGGAGCACAGCGGCCTGTTTCCTCTTCCTCTCGTCCGCCCTCTCTTTCTCTCTCCCTCTCCCTCTCCCTCTCTCGCTCCCTCCCACACGGAGCCCCTTAGCTCCGCCCCCACAGCTCCCAGGCCCCGCCCCTAGTTCTCTCTCTCCAGCACTCTGGGCCTCTGCACGTGGACCAACGCGTGCACATGACTGGAGTGTGTGAGGTGGGGAGAGATTTAAAGACATGCAATCGCAAACACACCACACACACACACACAGGCACACACACTCACACACACACACACACACTCCTCTAGCCTGTATCTGGGTGTTTTGACCCTACTGTACATGAATAATTGGCTAGCAGAGGGCGGGGGAGCACTGACTGTCAGTTCACGTGCCCTGATCTCCTCTGTCACCGCGTCGAGGCGGACTCATCAAAACAAGAGCAACTTGTATTCTCTCTCTTGCGCTCTCCCTGCATTTATATTTTAGTTATTTAAACAGCATACCCCTCTGCTCTCCCGCCTGATCTTTAACATTGTACAGTGTGAAAAACATAGCATTCTCTTAACTCTTGGTGCTTTACTCTTCAAGCTTTAAATCACATTTAATTGAACTTTAGAGTTTGGATGACATTGTCCGCTGCTGACACTCTTGGACTCGGCCACAGGACGAGAGAAATGCTTGGTCACCGCCGTGTTTATGAAGAGCTCTACGGGGGGTTGTGGAGATGGGGGGGGGGGGGCGGGGGGGAATGCTGAATCACAAACCCATAGGAACATTGGAGGAACACTGCAAAATCTTGCTTGCATTTTAGTTGCAACTACATTGCAACAGAAAAATAACCCTGCTATGGAGGCAATTAGGGGAGGGTGGTGGTGGTGGTAAGGGTGGTGGACAGTGGGAGGGTGTCCTTCAATACTATACAGATTCTGATAAACTTCCCTTTGAGATGTTGCGGCATTGTGTACTGATTACTAATTAATAGCATGGAATATTATCACGGCCATACCACCACCTTAGTTATACTGCTCATATCTCTGGTTACACATTGACCCTACTCCAATCATTCCAGCACACCAGTGTGTGCGCGTGTGCGCGTGTGCGCGTGTGCGTCCGTCCACTCACCGTGCAGACACTCCGATCCTCCCAGCATGCCTTGTGGCTGCGCCACCTCCAGGCCGATGAGCGAGGGGGACGAGGACGTGGAGGAGGCCGAGGAGCAGGGGGGCGGCGAGGAGGGCGGGCACTGGGAGCTCTGGTTGGGCACGGCCGACGGCGAGGTCTGCGAGGGGACCTGGGCCGTGCTGGAGCTGTTGTTGTTGTTGTTGCTGTTGGGAATGTTGCCCATGCCGTTGTCGGTGAGGAACTCCTCTAAGTCCATGTACTGCAGCTGGAACAGACCACCGTCCGCTGGCAGGCTGCGGTCCCACAGCAGAGACCCCAGGATCTGGTTGAAGCCTCCTCCTGCACCTCCTCCTCCTCCTGCACCTCCACCACCTGCACCTCCACCACCTCCACCACCTCCTCCTCCTCCTCCGCCTGCAGCAGCTCCTCCACTTCCAACTCCTCCACTGTTGGCAGCGCCGCCTCCGCTGCTGTTGGAGCTGCTGATTGCGGTGCCGTTCCTCATGGCACAGGTTCCCTGGGAGTCCTCCTCCTGGTCTGACGGTCGGTCTTTATCGGCTGGTGGGTAGGGTTCAGAGGAAGGGGGTTTTACCTCGATGTGTCTGAAGGGGTCCAGGTACCTCAATCGTTTCAGGTTTTTCATGATATGCACACGAAAGTATTTTGCCTCTGTTATTTACATCAAGTCCCCCAGTATTAACGGCCTGGCAAGTAGAGCCAACAGATGCACTGAGCACGCTCATTCTCCCTCATCCCACTGTCTGTCTGTACGTCTCTCTTTCTCACTGTCTTTCTAGCATTGCCACACACACACACACACACACACACACGCACATGCACGCACACACACACGCACGCACGCACACACACACACACACACACACACACACACACACACACACACACACACACACACACACACACACACACACAGCGCGCGCACACACACACACACAGATGGACCAGATGGTCACTGAATTGTAGCATTAATCAGGAAAGGAAATGAATGTGTTGTTATAGCTAACATAATCTTCTTAACAAATCCTTTATAGTGACTGACAGCTTTTTTTATGTGGAAAAGCAAGTATTCACAATGCATGTACGTTTGGTATTATAGCAATAGGTCCTTGCGTCATTGTAATCTACATCCTACTTTAAAGTTGTGGTTTGGATTAGGAAGAATGTCACTCAGGAGATACTGAGATGCAGAATCCATATGTTTGGAGAATCATATTTTAGTATTTAACAATAGATTTGCTTTAGACAGTTAGTAGAGTCTGGATTACAAATACTGATCATGAACATGTCATGAGAATACAGATGTACATACCTGAAGGCGGATATGGTTTGCTGCATTCTAACTGTTCAATGACTAACCTTCTGCAATGAATTGTGACATACACAGATGAAGTATGTTATTATGAAATTATCACCTTTCACTTCGGGCGTCGTTTTCACACGCTGGTCCCCCTTCACTGGGTGCTGCAGGAGGGATTTCAGACCGGCCATGGCGCTCTGGTGGCCCCCAGAGAGCGAGGCTCCAGGCGGAGGGCAACCGCTGAACTGCGTGTTGGCGCCGGCAGGGAGGTCGGGGGTCAGGATCTGAGAGAGCTGCCTGGACATCCTTGACCAGATGGAGCCGTGCAACGAAAACTTGGTCGGGAAAGGAGATCGAGAAAAGCGCACTGGAACACCTACCGAATAGAAGAAGAAGGGGAAAAAATGTGTTAAGCATGTGTATGCACGTGTGTGTGTGTGTGTGTGTGTGTGTGTGTGTGTGTGTGTGTGTGTGTGTGTGTGTGTGTGTGTGTGTGTGTGTGTGTGTGTGTGTGTGTGTGTGTGTGTGTGTGTGTGTGTGTGTGTGCGCGCGCGCGCGCGCACACACACACACACGCGCACGCGCGATTGCATGTGCGTGAGAGCGTGAGAGAAAAAGAGAGGAATAGTTTACTGTAGTGCCATGAGCCAATAGAGTAATACAAATGATATAATACGCGTTGTTTAATAGTTATCTGTAACAGCGCATTACTGTGTGGTTGAATAAACATTGGAAACAATTCCAAACCTTAACGTGATAGTATCAGGTGCGACTTTACCTTTTTCCTTATGGGCTATTATGTTTGCTCAATCCCATGAAGAATCATTTTCATGCGAGCAGCCTATTCCATAAAGTTCGTGCAATATCTTCCTCTGCAGATAAGCCTTCCTTTTCAGTGGATCAGTGTTGGAGAAAATAAGTCTGAATTGTCGTACAACGAGTCCATTAAAAACCAACAGCCAAAATCGTAATCCGTAGGCTGAGCGACAATTCTAAAAGTTTAACAAAATATCACCGGTTAAATGTCGACTGTTGGATACGACAGCGAAAAAAAATTGCAAAGCAAAGAAAACAACGTCCTTGTCCAAAACACCAAATGAAAACAACGCGTAAAGAGAAAACGCAGCGGAGAGAGCCGTGCTTCTCCGGTCCTATTGGTCAGATGACAAGTTGTATTACTCTTTACCTTCTATCCTGTCGCGCTCTCCAGTGTGTCGGGGGAGGAGGAGGAGGAGGAGGAGGGGGGTCCTTCCTGTTTCTCTGTACTTTTTTGCATCCGACACACACATATAGTCACGGGCACGGTCTTGAGTTTGGGCCGCGCGACGGCTGTCCTCTCAGCTGGAACGAACACGGGCAGTTCACGTGACGTCACGTCGTGCAAGCCAAATCGCAAGTGGGGCGTGGTCTAGAAGAGCCTCAATATTGATGAGACACACCCACCCTCGTGCCACACCTCGAGGAGGCATCCCGTGTACTGTTGTTTTTGTGATCGAGTTGACAGATATCAAAACAATGCATTTCCCCGCACACTGGAACGTGTCATGTGTGTAGCGGCGAGTAAGCTTTCCTGTCATGTATGAACATGTCATTAGGCTGGAAATGATATATGAAAAAATATTGTATATGTAAATGTATGTATAAATGTATATATATATATATATATATATATAAATGTATAGATACATATATATGTATATATAAATGTATATATATATATATATATATATATATATATATATATATATATATATATATATATATATATATATATATATACATATATTTATTTATAAATGTATATATAAAAAATATATATATTGTACAATATATATATATATATATAGATGTACTGCTATTACAAACACCTCATATTTAGTTAAATATTACTCTGTCGGCCTGTACTGTTTTATAATTAGGCTGAGGAGCGTATATTCCATGTCTCTCAGTAATCCAGAGAAAACGTGAGTGTGTGCCGCTTTTCAGGCGAGAGGAATGCAACAGCACGTTGCCTCCTTGGACCGAATCAGCCACGGTAAAATAGCTTTTCCAGGGCACGTGTCCCAGACACGCGGCTATGAAGCCTGTCTGCTCGCCGCTCTAGTTTTGATTGGTTAGAGAAAAACGTGTCTCCGCCTGTACCACGTTCCCATTGGACAGAACTAGGTCAACTTCTCCGCCCCGTGGATTCCCCGATGCTACAGCCGCGTGAGAGTAGTTCGAAACACAAAAGCGCGAGGTGTCGTGGACTACTGTACAGAAATACACGCGCATGGTAAAGAAAGCGCCGTATGAAATCCGTGGACATACAGGAATACAACAAAGGGGCCCAGAGTTAGGGGATAGCTTACATGTTTTTTTATGGCTGACGAATTAACTATTAACTATTCGTTTTAAAGAAATCTACTCATCGCAACATCACACTTTTCATAATGCTTCCATTACAACGTTGTCCTGTCTAATGACATGTAATACTGTGATGATAAGTTTGATAAATGCAATAATGGAGATAAACACTATTTTTATTAGATATGCTGTCAATTAAGCTTCACATGCACTGCCATTAATCAAGAATAGCATATGCATTCGTTTCATACCTACAGAAGATAATCTTTAAGCAAAATAAAATACACATTTGTTCGTAAAAAAAATAAACGGTAAACCCAAGCAGCACACCACACAATCTCAGACAAAGCTTTGTGTCACCTAAAGTACCACACACACACACACACACACACACACACACACACACACACACACACACACACACACACACACACACACACACACACACACACACACACACACACACACACACACACACACACACACACACACACACACACACACACACACACACACACACACACCCGCCCCCACTCCGTGTGAAATACATGTGACTGCTATACTCAACCACACAAGCAGACTCAGGGCAGAAATGAACTACCTACTGCCATCTTGTGGCATTTATATAGCCTACAAGTGAGGGATTGCACACATATTTCATATGGTAGGCACTCACACATATTGAAAATATACGTTGCATCCCCCTAAACAAGTTACTCATAATTATACATCTCTCCAATGACATTTCCCTAAATACTGTATTCAAATGGGATTTATTGATATTTCCACTACATTATCAAACAGTAAAATACACTTCTGTGACACAATTGTATTCAATACCGAGCCTATTGTTGCATTGTTAGAGCAACAATATCTCGTTTAAATTATGAACACATTGGAAACACTTGAGAACACTCATGGTTTATTTAATGCTGAAATATAATCAACTACTCAGTAAATAAAGTGATATAAATCTACTTGGAACTATCTTTTTTTTCTTTAGAAGAAAAAAACAAGGCTTTAGAAGGGTGTGAACATTACAAATGTGAATAAAGTGACGTAATGTACACAAAACGATTTTGTTTGGAACAAAACAAGGCTTAACATGATTGCAGGATTTAACACAGAGGGAGTTATACATGAGAGGCATGTCGACTGATTGAGTTACACATACATACATACATGTAATCATACATTGCTTCTATGATAGGTCCTTGTCTTAATGTCTACTGTGCAGTAGAGACAATCACGGCTAAAAAGACCATACTGATAAAATAAGTAGACGTATTTAGCCTGTTTTCAATCTCTTGGTATAAAAGCTATAACATCTCAAACAAACTAAATAGAGTGACATGGAAAGCAAGGCTTTTTGTTAAGTTTCATTTTAGCAGGAGTCCATATACCGCCTACTAATTCACGCTACTTGTGATCATGATTCTAGAGAATTAGCACTTTTCAAAAAGTTTATACTAATAACCTTTAGGGATGTACAGAATAAACCATCATCACAGGTGGGATTTCACAACCTCAGTTTTTAAAAAAACTGACCAGAGAACAAACATGCACCAACAAGCTGACTCTATCAACAAATATATTTGTTCCAACGTCCCTACTTCTAGTTAATGCACTTTACATTTTTTAAGAAAATCCTCAGAGCTTCTAAAGGAAGAACAACAAGTTAAGGTACACAGCAGAGACAGTTATAATACAGCAAAATATGTAGAAGGGATGCTAGTGAGGACTTAACAGACGAGAAATACATTAGCAGGTCATGTCACTCAAAACTTTTCTAGTAACAGCACAGTGTCAGCCAAGCATAGTGGCAATGCACTTAAGGGGTTAATGTTCCTATGGAAAAAGTCACTTATTTGAAACCACTTCCAATACAATTTGGAAGAATTGTAAGTGACGTTTTTATAGGATGCTCTACAGTAGTTATTAACACACTCCAGTGTTATCGTCGATACTGAAACCAGGCAAGTACAACAACTCTCCAAAGGCAACTGCTCCTCTGAACTTCCTTTCCACTCTCCGTTAACAATTCCCATACGTCATTTGTATTTTTGTCGGCGACTTGTGAAGATACTCTCAGTATCCGTACACTTCCGGTTGGTATGAACTCTCGCTGCATTCCTCTTGGTTCCCTCTCTGTGCCGCCATTTTGGACGGCTTCAGGCTGATAGTGGACCCCCGCTGGGACCCCTTGGCCCTGCGGCAGCAGAAGGCTCTGTGCCGGTCCAGGAGCACGGCGTTCCAGAAGCAGGCCGAGCAGCGGCGGCAGGAGAACGACCCTTTGGCACGGTGGGTCGCTCGGTGTATGAAGGCGGCCAGAGGACTGGGTGACTGCCTCCCACACACGCTACACTGCAGACGCTCCTGGGGGGACAAGGCCTTCTGTGGGTGTTTGAGGGCCCTGTGAACCAGCAGCCCTGCTTGATAAGTAAACCTTGCGTTGGGGCATATCGGGCAGGTGAAACTCTTGACAGATTTAAGGGACCTCATGATCTGCACCTTCGCTCCTCCTGTGGTGACGAGCTCGTAGCCTCCCCCTCCGTGTTCCCCCCCTCTTCGAATCTTTAAAAGTAAAGTGCCTGGCTTTTTATTTTTCAACCGCAGTCCTGTGTCTGACCCCGTCTTCCTCCCCCTGGTACTCCGTTTACCGCGAGCTGTATCTGATGCCCCCCATTTGGTTCCCATCTCTCCCCTCTGGAGGGAGTTTTTTTTTTTAGCTGGGCGCCTTTTTATTTCCTCGGGTGAAGACTGGAGGCTGGGCTCATGATGGTGCTGGTGGGGCTGGTGGGTGCTGAGGGGGGGATGATTATGATGCTGATGATGATGGTGATGTGAATGGTGATGATGGAGGTGGTGATGCTCGGTGGAAGGGAGCTCCGTGAGCGGTTGGAAAGGGGCGGTGGTGTGCAGTGTGTGGCTACGCGAGCCCGCCGGGTAGATGTGCTCCCCCTTGACTCCGGCCGGGGAGTGCTGGTGCTGCGTGGGGATGATGGTGGAGTTTGGGGGCAGGGGCTGGGAGTAAGGCAGGGCATTAGAGGCCGGGGGCTGGGCTGTGGCGGCGTCATAAAACAAAGGAGAGTACCCAGCGGGGGGCTGCGGGGCGGCCTGGGGATGACCGTGAGTCACAACGCTGTGTCCTCCGTGGGATTCAGCGGACGGGGCCATTTGTAATAGCACGTTGGTGGCGGCCTCGCTCTCCGAGGTGGACTGACCCACGTCCGGCCCGCCTCGGCTGTCGGCCGATCCGCTGCTTCCCTCCCGTGGGTTGGACTGCTCGGTGCGCGTCAGTCCGTGCTGCGATTGACGATGTCTGGTGAGGCTGTTGGAATAAGCGAAGGCCTTACCGCACACCTCACAGCAGAATAATTTCTCACTTCCACCTTCGTGCACCGTCTGGTGATGGGCAGTCAGATGGAAGTGATGGCGGAATGACTTCCAGCAAATAGCACAGGTGTAGAGACGGGGTGGGGGTTGGGTGTCGGAGCCTTGAGGCTTTACATCTTGAGCATATGAGTAATAGGAGGAGGAGGTGTTTGCCTCATTCTGGCTTCCATCTTGGGACCCGCTACACTGGGTGTTTGGGTTAAAGCTGTTCAGCGTCTCCCCAGCTGGTGTGGTGGGAACTTCTTCTATCTCCCCTTTCTGGTGGAGCTTGTTATGCCTCCTAAGGCTTTGGGAGTAGCCAAACTCTTTCCCGCAGATTGCGCATTTGTAATTCTTGGCCCCAGAGTGAACCGTTTGATGCTTGCTCAGGTGAAAGGCCTCTCTGAAATATTTTCCGCAGACAGAGCAGTGGTGAGACTTCTCACCGGTATGCACACGGTCATGCCTCCGTAGAGTCTCACGGCGGGCGAATCCCTTGCCACAGACACTGCAGAGATAAGGACGGGGGAGACCGCTGGGTCCGGATCTGGGGGTATATTGCCTGCGTTTAGGAGGTTGACCGGGAGCGCTCGGATCCTTTTTGGCCCGCGGCTTTCGGGGACGCTTTGGTTTGACAGTTCCATTCTGTGGGTTACTGTTCATGTTCCCCTGATTCCCCCCACCTCTGAAACCTTTATCTATACCAGACGTAGATGATGGCGAGCCGAGGGGACCTAAGCCCAGACCCCCTAACAAGCCCCCAATAATATCTCCCCGGTCATCGCCCCTGTTTCCGCTGCTGCTAGCTGCTGTTATGGCAGAAATAGCATGATTGACGGAACTGGTCACATCGTCTTCTGAGTCATCTAGCAGAGAGGATAGGGGCAGATGTGGCTGTTGTTGTTGATGGTGATGCTGGCTTTGACTCGGCGGATGAGGATGCAAAGTTGGGGCCAAGGGTGCCTTTCGCAGTGCGGGGCCTCCCATCCCACCCCCACACGGGGAGGCACCAGAGTAGCACGGAGAGGGGTTACCTTGAGAATGGTGGTCATCATGGTAACCTGTATAACGATTACGAGAGTAGTCAGAGGGATATTTGCCATCTCCTCTGTCCCTCTCATTTGGATTCCCTCCCCTCCCAGATTGAAAAAGACCATCACAGACTAGCCCAGATTTGGGCTCCCCTTCACCTACTACGATGACACCGTCATCCTCTTCAGTTTTCCCATAAATCCCACCTCTGTTCACCTGGTACGCCTCCCCACTTCTACTTCCCGCTTCACTACTGCCACCCAGTCTGTCATTCCCATCCGGGCCTGTCTTGTCACACCTCTGTTTGGGACCCCTACCTGGCTTGCCACACGTTCCCGAGGCAGCGTGGTTGAGGAGAGAGGTGCTCTCCCTAAAGGAGCGTCCACAGGCTGGACATCGGAATGGCTTCTCTTCATGAATCTTCTCATGACGAGTCAGGGACTCTCTGCGGTTAAAAGCACGAGAGCAGGTGGAGCAGCCATAGGGGCGGGCCGAAGAGTGTATTACCCCATGCTGTAGCAGGTGTCCCTTCTTTTTAAAGCCCTTGCCACAATCAGAGCAACTAAACAACTTATCTGGGCTCGAACAGGAATTAACAGAGGGCGGCGCCGTGTCTTGCGTGGAGTGGGGAAGGCTTGGGTCTAGTTGTGCTTTGATGTGAATTGGATTTGGGCCGGTTCCAGATGTATTGCTTGTACCTGCTGCTGTTGGTTCATGCATGCGCAGATGCCTTCGAAGGCTCGACAGGTGATTAAAGCTTTTGTTACACTCCCCACAGTTGTAGACGCAGTCTTCTTCAGGCTGCGTGGTATTGTGTTGCAATGGGCCTTGGTTATCTCGCTTGGAAAGGTGTGAATTATTATTAACCAGCACTGAGGCCACAGTAGAAGAGGGGGCAGAAGAAGAAGAAACGACAGATGATGAGGAAGAGGAAGCATGGAGGGAGGGGTTCTCCCCTACTCCAATTAATGCCGGTGGTTGACCATGGCTAAGCCCTCCTCCACTACTGCTTGCATTAGGGTTCCCCACATGGCTGCTATGCCCATGGCTACCGTTGCTGTTACTACTAGCATTGTCAGATTTCCTCTGGGGTAAGTAGCCTGCCATTGCTTTCTTCCTCCTACTGCTGCTACCGCTTCCCCCGCCACTGTTCTCCCCTTTACCATCATCTTTTGACAAGGACAAATGAAGTGGTAAGGGGAGGGGCAAGCCAGCTTCCTGCTGCATTAGGGACGCTATTTGATTAGAGGAGAGGACCGGGATGCCCTGGAAGTCAAAACCACTCAGGGAAGATGGCTGGGAGCCGGGGTGGAGGTGGTGATGAGAGTGAGAGTGAGGATGGGACAGGCTGTGGGGTGGCAGTTGTTGTTGCAGTGGAGGCTGCTGTGGGGGCGGCTGTGGCTGGGGAGTAGAGTGCCCGTGGGAGTGTGAAGAATGCAAAGCTGGCGGTGGAGCAAGGCCGGAACTAGAATCCCCACCTGACTGACTTAAACCTATCCCCAGGTGGTTGTGGGTGCCTTGTTGAACGAGAAATTGCTCTAAACTAGCATTGGCAGGCACCCCAGAAAGGAAATACTGATTAGCTGCCAGCATGCAACTGAACTGTTGATGAAGGCTGCGTGCATCAGACTGCGTCCCGACTAGCTGATGCCCCAGTGTACTGACTGCACTGCTGCTCGAGGGGTTGTTAGAGGTGGCCACAGAGCTAGAGGGTGACGGAGAAGAGGAAGAGGGGCCAGGGGATGCTTGAGGGACAGAAAGGCCAGGATGTAGGGGAGGAGGGGGTGGAGGTGCAGATGTTACCAATCCTCCCAAACCCCCAGAACTCCCACCAGCACTGCTTCCCCCAGCAAAGTGCTCAAAGCGGCTCACACCGGGGTGCAGCTGCTCCTGTGCTAGTGGGCTCTCAGAAGGATGGAAGGAGCGGAGGAACTGTGGGTAGCCGGAAGAGTGGCTGGAGCTGCTGCCACTCATCTTACTGGACTTGGAGCGGGAGCTTTGGGATGAGGAAGGCTGTTGTTGGAGGGGTGGGGGAGGGGGGCCGCTCATCTTGGCAAAAATGGATGCAGAATCGGAAAAGGCGTTGCTTCTGGACCCCTGGAGGGGGCCCAAGCCCAGCCCGGAAAGAAGTGCCCCAGAAGACTCAGCCTGTTGCTGCTGCTGTTGAAGCTGATGCTGGTGCAGTTGAACTTGCTGTTGATGCTGCAGCTGTCGGTCTAGACCAAGGCCTTTGAACTGGTGGGCCTGGTGCCCACTTAACATCTCTATAATGTCCAAATTGTATTTTCCAAATTGGAACATTTCCCACTCACTGGCACATGGGGGTGTCGGGGCCACACCTCCTGCGCCTGGCCCGGCGACGATGATCCCACCGCTGCTAACGGAAGCGCTGCGTCCGAATGGGGATGCTATGTTACTACTTCCTCTGGAAAAGCTGAAGTCTGTTCGGCTTGAATCTAAGCTTCTCCCAATGACACTGCCGCTACTGGCTCCTGGACGGTTGCTTCGACTGCTGCTACTTCCTCCAGAACGTCCGCTGCCCTCACTCTCCATTCAAAAGGAGAGGGGACAGGTCTAAGAGACTTGTTTGGGTTTATAGTGTCTGTAGGGGACTTAAGAGGTCTTTGACTGAGTTGGACAGATTATTGCGAAATAGCACACAATGTTTTTTTAGGCAGTTTTTCTACACTGGTTAGGGTGTTCAGATCCATTGTTTCCCTTCATCCAGGAAAGTGTCACCATCTCCATTCTGCCAGATGGTTCCTATAGCTCAAAAAGACAAATGCGAGGCAGATAAAATCATAGGGTGGAACAGTGAAACAAGTTACACAATATCATAAAGCCATTTCACATATTTTCTATAACACATAGCAAGATATCCACATTTCCAAAAACCTATTATGACAGCATATTCATTTTTTTTATTTGAATTGGCAAACAGCACTACTCACCTGCCAGATATCCATAAAACATACCTTGACCAGAACCATTTTTGGCATTTAGTCATATTTGATTATCTGGCTCCATTTTACTAATTCTTATTATGTAAAAATGTGTTATTGGAATGTGTTAATCAGGCCAAGGTTATTCACTGCTAAGAGAAATTAACCATCTGTCGGAGCTTGGGGAATACTTTGGGTATCCCGACCTCAAACCATTTAGTATTTAAATAAACTGTTCATACTGTACTCACTATTTTTGTACTATTTAGTGTTATTGTTATCTAAAAGTACTTAATTAAGTTGAGTCTGTGATTCTTAGATACATTGTAATCATCATTACACATTGATAAAGTCACATTGAAAGAATAGGCCGTCCAACAGAATAATTTCATAATAACAGCATAACAAGCAGTGCTGTAATTCACAAAATACTGAATTTCCCCTCTAGATTGAGGTCTGTTTTTTTGTGATGTACTTTTCCACCATGCAACTTGTTATAACAAACTGTATTGAGTTTGATTGACACTGACAGGCTGAGGGGTTCGAGGCATGCTATGTATGTACTTTTGGTATCACGAGAAGCTTTAGGAGGAACACCACCAAATGGCATATCACTAATTTTCCGTCTCAGATTAATAAAGAAAGTTTTATTTTATAATTAAAGCTGTTCCTTTATTGTTATCATTCAACCAATTTCCATTTGATTATTTAATTCAAAATCATCATAATCTATTGTTTTCTGTGGCCTTTTTGTATTATTATCCATTGTATATGTGTTACTCCCCTTTTTCTGCAGTTAATAATGGTGATGGTATGGTCCATGCACCATTAGATAGTATGCGAACATGACCAACAACATAAGAAACAACACTTTTTTTTTTCTTCTTAAGCGATTATGCCGTGAGATAGAGAGAAAGAGAGACAGAGACAGAGAGAAAGGGAGAGAGGGAGAAGACTTATTGCAAGGGGATTTTGAATGTTACTAATATGGAAAAATGTATATCAGCTTGTCACTGTTTGGCAAATTATTCTTTATTTATTCTTTCTCTGTATATAATTAGGAGATATGAGTGAATGTTCACCAATGTAGGCCAAGATGTGCTTATGGATAACGTGTTTACATAGTCAAAACGTTCCTTATTTATACCGTAATAAAAACATTTTTACCTTTTCTGTCATAAACAAAATTAAGCTCTTAAAACAATCTGCATTATGTGTGTTTCAATCATCAATACGAATACATTTTTAAAAAGCAAAAAAACTCAAACAAACTTTTCATCCTCAAATTACAGACATTTATTATTTTTTGGTTTTTATTAATCATGAAATGTGAAAAACAGTTAGTTTATTTGTACTTTCCCCATATGTTCAGAAATGGTTCTGCTTGGGGATAAGAATAAAGTAATACAAATGTCATTACTTATAAAATACAAAATAGTTATACAAAAAAAACATGATTTTTTTGGATTATATGGGTTTGAATTCAAGTTTTAAATGAATAGGCTGTCATTAGTGGGTAGTCAAATTAACAATGTTGAATTCAATTTCGTATGAGCTGGACCACACCAAATCTGATCAAAAACATAAATATCATAATCATGGCCTATTAACATCATGTTATAAACAAACGTAACAAAAAAACCTGACCACTGAAATCACTATTGCAAACAACACAATTCCTAATACGTTTAAGACAATAACCGTTAAAACTTCAAATTGCTGTTGCATTTACATACAATTATTGGTTCTATTGTATATTGCCTTATAAACAACGCAATTTGCTCACCTTTTATATCCTTACCGTGTCCCTCAATCCAAAGTAACGGCACAGTGTGGAAGAGGAGTCCCCTGGCCGAGGAGGGGGATGTGTTATCACCTATTGGATTGCCTCTCATTTTAATGGAAATACGCGATCCTGAAGAAGAAAAACACATTCACATATGTACTGAACGGGTATACAGTGTAAACAACACAAACACACTCACTTGCAATGCATGCATGCGGTTGTGGAAGCGCACTCGTTCAATCGGTTAACTATGCAAAACTCCACAGTTGTTTACAAGCATCTTACTTTGCACCACAGAGTATGCTTTAGGTTTTTATTTCAACCGCATGCAAGATGTCACAGGCTATCGTCTAAAACCTATAACAGAGCAGAGCTAACGCAGGCCAATACTCCCATCCGCTATAATAAAAAAAAAACCCTCACAGTCGGACTAATGTAACGTTGTGCTGTGCTGACGCTATATATCCGCGTAACGTATATTCTGCAAATGTTTACCTACGCATCGAGATGGATGAGGCCCGTCACGCCTTCTCGTCCGGCTGCTCACCGTCCTCCGCCGAGTCCCTGTCTGCGTGCTGTTCTCCCCTCGCCAGCCACAGCCATTTTCACTGATGATGAGCACCCGAAAGAAGACACTTTACTCCGTTAGAACCAGCCGTCACGGCAGCTGTGACACTTTCATCGACATGTGTCTGCGGAAGTGTGGAAAAACAGCAGACGGTAGACGGTTTCGTCGACCAAAAACAGTTTTGATAGTCCGCAATAATAATCATTTGGGGTAAAGTGAGTGACGTGTGCTCACCATTGGCCCTTTCCGGCCTCGGTAATATTTCCGGGTAGCCCCGTTTCAGCATGCGGACGTTTTTTAACCCAGGACCATTTCCATGGTTGTGATGCGATTCATTGATAAATACAAGTCTGTTTTTTCATTTTATTTGTTATACCTGTAGAATGGTCGTGATGCAACTTTCTCTGACATAGTATAGAGATTTTACTGTCTCATTCTCTTAATTCCATGTTTGGCCAAATGGACGATGCTTACCTCAATTATATTGTAGCCTATTGCTTTTAACGATACAGTGGGAATTCAATAGATCACAAATGTCATTAGTTTGTTAAATTTAAAATAGCATTGTGTTTTCTCTCCCACGTTCCTGGTGAAAGCAACTGAAGAAGGATACCTATTAATTGCCAATGTGCTCCTTCTACAAAATACAAAAATACAATTAGATGCTGGCCGGGAAATCATCATTAGGTAGGCTTGTGGTTTATTGATAAATGGTAATTGCCTAAATGTAGACTATTTTAAGTAAACCTATTTGTCAGTGCAACAAGTAACACTAGACAAACTTAAGTATTTTCTATCTATTTATGGTAGGTTGTTTTCATGTTCAAGATAAAATGGTTGTTGCATAACAAATATAGGCCATTGATGGAGAATGGTTGACACATATTTACATTTAAATATAGGCCTGTGTATGAAAAATAAGATTCCATCATGAATAATAGTAGTTTTCCACCAACTTTATTATACAAATTATTTATAAGTCACTGTTATAATCAAGGGGGTCAATGCGTTCAGAAAAAACAAAAGGTTTAGTTTAATTTTTGTAGTCATGAACACAGATTCATGATAATCATTGTGGGACAATGTCCAACACTATCTTTACAATTTCCGGTCAAATATAGGTTATTATTAAACTCACCATGAACAATTAGTAATAAATGAATTCATAATGGCTATGCAGTTACATACACCATATTCATTCATTTCTTTCTGGAAAGTCATGTAATTTGTCTGGGCTACGCTAAAGATTTCAATACTGAAAAAAGCATATCCCTGTTGCCACATAATAGGCTATGACAATAAAAAAGACAACAAAAATGTAATGAATTTGGCACTGTACAATTCATTAAATACGGACACATCTCTATGTTGAATCTTCAAATTAATGTCGAAGAGAGAACTCATTAAAATATTCTGATTGTACTAGCTATACAAAATACAATACTTGCACAAATTAGGTTAACCATTTATAAAATCTTGATGACTTCTCGATGGATATGGCTTGTGTAATATTACAGACTTTGCTACAGACCATTTGTGGCTTTATTTAAAAATACAAATCTAATATTACTGTTCACTCTCTGTTCCATTTTCCTGAATAAGACACTGTACCCAAAACATTCAGATTACCATTAAGGTCTGTCCAACCTGGCTAATCCACATTCATCCAAACACACATACATTATGGCATCATGGGTAGTGTGTATAACCCATTTTTATTCAGTCAGACTCAGTGGCATTGAGATCTCATTATATCTCTTTATCAGGCCATATTCATAATTTCCGGCCCCTAACTCCCATTCTGTATCCTTCACTGGCTTTGTGAGAACCTTATAAACACACATGCATTGGATATAGGTGCTTTTTTAACAGACAATTTCGTACCAAAGTGGAAAACCTAAGCATCACAAAAAAGTTAATAAGGCCAGTGTTTAGGCATTACTCATCCCGCTGGGCTTGGCCGTTACCATCGCTGGCTTTACATCTGAGCATATCTTCAATGCCTCGTTATGAAATGTGGCTGGCATGCATTGAGATTCACAATGTCTGTTTAAAACTCGGATTCATGATCAGATGTAACAAAAACCAACTACTTGTGAGAACACTAGTTATTTAAAAAACAATAAACACTTAAATCCCACCGAGTAAAAGAACATCACATCATAACATAATTGTTAATAATAACAATAACAGTTATAATAATCATTAATAATAACACTGCATCATATTCAGAACAACTACATTTAGCACTGTGTATAGGAAGATTGTCCAAATGAAATCTGTGTTTCTGTAATCAGCATGACGTCTGGCTATCCTCTCGGTGGACTGAACCCAAACTACACACGTTCTTTCAAAGTCATAGCACTCACCTCTAATCATCTCTACTCTATCATCTATCATCACTATTTAAAAACAAAAGACCTGCACTTGATATCTCATTGACCTGTCACACAACCTCGCTTCTACTGAATGTAAACCGTAAGGATTCGATACAATTTATGTTTGTACCTGGTGCAAATATCTGGGGGGCGGGAAGCTTTGTGCAAAGTTTTGTCTTAAAAAGTTTTCTCTTGAATGGTGCTTCTTAAACTGCGCTTGTTAATCTTCTTCTTTACACATTAATACTTAATACAACATGACAATATCAACACAAAATCAAGAGAAAGATACCATCGTATATGTACCACAGATATCACATACTATATCGAGTTAGGATAGCCCTTAGTATTGATAAGCATTGTTATTGATATAAGATGAAGATATTTTCATACTCAGGATGGCTGAAGTGCGTTATGATACAGCAGGTGTTTCAGATGGAAAGGGCATCCTCGCCATCCAGCGTTCATTCGGCATTTGTGGTTCTTCTCCGAGAAAGAAAAAACATTTGTTCACGGCAATGCCTATTTTTGACTGTACAAAATGTCACTATAGTTGTTAGATGTGGGTTTTTTTCCTCTTTCACCAGGTGAGAATACAAAAATGGTGATTGTCGGACCAGCTTCTTCTGTGGTATCTTCTTTGAATCTCCATAAATGGCTTTGAAAGACAAGTTGTGTAAGTGCAACCCCTGCGTCAGTGTCTATTCATTTGTGCTCTGTGAGAGAAAACCTGTGCTCGCCTGCACAGCCTACATTAAAGTAAGCCGGCCTTTGATTTAAAATCAGTAAACTGGATAGAAACGTCTGTGCTATACTATACTTTCTATCTATCTCTTGGCTAACGCAAACAATATATATTTATATATATATATATATATATATATATATATATATATGTCAGAAGGAAACGGAATCCTCTAGCACATGATAATTGTCAACTAGAACAGTGATCATTGTTGAGGTTTACTCTCTCTCTCCTGGTTGAATGATCTATAAGGACACATGGAAAGTTAGGCAACCCAGGCAGCTGATGTGTGTTGAGTGAGGGTTACCCCAGCAGTTGAACTGGGCAATTCATGACAGCCGATTACTTCCAGGAATCTTTGTGTCCAGAAGTGAACAAAGCGTGCATTCCGAAAGCACCCACCTCTACCACCTCAGAGCAACAATAACAACAACAACCACAACAAAATCTGTCTTCCTTGCGTGAGGATTAACCGGTTCTGTCAATCTGAGACCGAACCGGTCCACCACCCCATGTCCATTTCATTTGAATTAATCTGGTCCACAAGGATATGGATCCATGGGCTTCAGTTTGGGAATCACTGTTGGCAAGTACTTAGAAAGTCCCAAAATCCGGTCAGTAATTGATTCAGTTCTTCATTAAATGCTTCATTAAAAATTCCTTCCGCGTCTCTTCTTCTCACGGCTGTCATCTCAGCGTCTCCCTTCCTATCTAATATGGCTCCTGAGTTCTTTTTTGAAAGACATAAAAAAAGTTATGAAAACTTTTGTGTTTTTTTGTCCGTTCTTGAAGTCTTTTTAATGTCATGGCATCAATGTATATGGCAAATTGTGTTATGAAAATATGGCTGATGAGAGAATCACATAACAAAAATTGTACCAGATACTCTCTACTATGATTAACTTGATAAGTAATTGTATTGAAGCTATCTAATTACCAGGTAACGATATTAATTCAAAAATTCTAAACACTATATACCTCAAGCCCTCAGCTTCCCACTTTATTATATTACTCTAAACTAAACTATGGGTGTCCAAATAATCTAGATTATATTTGATAATAATAGTATGTAATATTGTGCAGAAGGGACACCTATTCCCAAAGATTATGTGCGGTGAAACTGCAGGCCCAGAACCTTACACGGTCACCTCATTTTTACTTCCTGTTCTAATTCCCTGGCTGCCTCCTCCACTCCCCCCTCCCGAGCCTCCACCGCCCCCTCCTGGTATAAAATGTAACTGCTCAATTGTGTTCTGCCTCTTTGTGGCAAAAGCCATCCTTCTAGCAGTGTGGCCCCCCAGCGTCCCCGTTCCCATGACGACCCCGGCCCCGGGCATCTCGCCCGCCCAGCCCATGCCCCCGCTCATGTGGCCGGTCGTGCCCGGGTTCCTCTCCTGCTCCCGGCCCGACGTGGGGTGAGAGTTCATCTTGATCATGTGATGGCGGTCGAGTGAAGGGGTGGCGCAGACGTTCTGCTGGGACTGGGCCTTCTGCTGGGGCGTCAGCCGGGGCAGGGTGGGCACCATGCCGCCGCCGCCGCCGCCGCCGCCGCCTCCCCCGTGGGCGTAGGGGTCCACCACCCCCACGCCCATCCTCTCCTCCAGGTGGTCCGGGGACATCAGCAGCCTCTCCTGTCGGTCCTGTCTCTCCTGCCGCTCCTGCCTCTCCTGCCTGTCCTGCCTCTCCTGGGTCTTACGCGTGAGGGTCTGGGTGTTTGAGTTCTTGTTGGACGCGGCGGCGGCCATGGCTTTGTAGTACTGGTGCTGTTGGTTCTTGGAGAGGCGCGACAGGGTGCCCGTGTTGCCGGGCACGTCGCCCATGTTGAGCAGCTGGTCCTGGGACTTGACCTTCCTGGCGGGCTTGGAGAGGGTGTCGTAGTTGGGGTTGTACTGGGGCTCCGGCGGGTCCAGGGGGTACGGGTTGGGGGTGGGCGAGGTAGGCATGCCGGCGGGGGGGATCCAGGGGCGGGTGGCGTGCCTGGGGAGGGTTCCCCTGCCACTGAGGGTGTAGTCGCCGCCCCAGTGGAGGTGGTGCTGGGAGGACTGCAGGGCGGGCTGCGCCGTGTGGGGTCGGCGCTTGGTGGTGCAGTAACCAGAGGAGTACTCATCCAGACCTTTCTCTGAAAGTCACACAAAGGCAATCACTTCAACAAGCCTTACATAATGAGCCCTTTGCTTAATGAGGCTGTCTCTTTGCTTAATGAGGCCGTCTCTTTCTCATTGAGCAGTCTCCTTACTTAATGAAGCAGTCCACTTACTTATTGAAGCAGTCCGCTTACTTAATGAAGCAGTCCCCTTACTTATTGAAGCAGTCCGCTTACATAATTAAGAAGTCCCCTTACTTAATGAAGAAGTCCCCTTACTTAATGAAGAAGTCCCCTTACTTGATGAAGCAGTCCCCTTACTTGATGAAGCAGTCCCCTTACTTGATGAAGCAGTCCCCTTACTTGATGAAGCAGTCCCCTTACTTGATGAAGCAGTCCCCTTACTTGATGAAGCAGTCCCCTTACTTAATGAAGCAGTCCCCTTACTTAATAAAGCAGTCCTCACACTGAAATTCTTGAAACCCCAAATTTAAAACTGTAAACTGAATGACATATATATATTACAATTGATAAATGTATATCATTAATCATTAATTTAAATAAAGTTAAGTCCAATAGCACTGTAACCACAAAAGGAAGGGCAGTAACGCTCTGCCTACTACTACTTGGGTTACTGGCCACGGTATAATCTCTGTATTTTATTCAAACTTTGAATCAGGCCAGGTATAAGACCTGATGACAACGGCGCCGTCGTGTTTCGTTTACCTTTTCAATATATAAACATTAGCAGCGTATCCAGACTCTTAATCTCACAGTGATTCCCTTACCCAGGCGCTTCAGGGAGGAGTAGCGGTTCAGCTCGGGCTTGGTGGCACTCTCGTAGGACGGGGGGAGCTGGGCCAGGTTGTGCAGGGAGTGGTGGAAGGAGGGCTGCGACTTGGTGTTGTTGTGCTTGTTGGAAAGCAGCGTCCCCCCAGCTGCCAGCTGAGCGTTGTTCATCCGGGGGGTGCGCTCTACAAAGACAACGTGATGAGAAGCCTGCATTCACCGGCGCCGCGTGATTCGGCAACTATACCGAGCATCGTCATGCTGCTAACTCACGGCGGCACTCAAATTCAAAGTTCCTTTATGAAGAAAGAGTTTGATCAAATGTGTGATTATCACCATTTTGATTTTTTTTTTTTTTTTACCATAGAGCATACTTTTGAGGTTGAATTAAGTAAATTAATCTTTGTTTCCGATACATGGTGTTTGAAGAGAGTAGCGATTGCCAGATGTCTTACCAATGGTGGCGGTGTGTTTGGGGCTAGAGCCTGATGAATGGATGAAATTGTGCTGCAGATTGCCCACTGTCAGAGTCAAACAACATCAGCTGATTAGATATGCACAAGTGTGATCATCAGCCGAACATTTGGAAGGGGTTTCACATTTAAAATGTCTGCGTGCGTGATTCAATCATTTTAGTTTGCACCTTTAACAGTACAGCAATGAATTTTCTGATTATTCACATATATGATTTTGTTAACACCTTGAGAAATTGAGAGGAGACAAATACAGATTCACCATTTGGCTGAACATTCTGCATTCCAGCTAGTGCAGATATCGTGGCTGTTATTAGCTTTTTGATATCGAAGCTTGCCAATAACACTTGATGGCCAGGCATTACTAAACACAGACTGGCACAAACAGGACAAGCACAGTTTTACATTTAGTATTTAATCCAAAGCCACTTAAAAGTAAGGCTGAGAAAAATCAAAGCATGCAAATCAAAATCCATAATTAATAAGAAACCTTTCCAAATGCTGCACGGCCAAGCATCGACATGTTATATTCCATCAATTATTTTCTATTAAAATAAAGCTGCAACTTCTGAATGCTGAAAATGTATCAAGCGTCATTTTCGTCTCGTCTCATCACAGGTCAGCGCTCACATCTGTTGTCCTTGCTGGGCAGGCCGCCGGGGGCATAGTGGTTCTTCGGGGGGCGTCCCAGGGTCCCGCCCCCCTGTCCGTCTGCCACCGTCAGCGCCATGCTGTTGTTCCTCTCGTCCTGCTGCACAGGGCTGGACTGGTGGCGCAGCATGTCCACCAGAGCTCTGGCCCGGGCACACACAGGGTGATCAGAATAGCACAGCATGCCGTACAGGCTTGCTCAGGAGGACCCGACCGGTAGCTTTACCCACAACAAGGAATTAGTTTTGGTACGTTGATGAAAGACACATTCTGCAATACAGTAATTATAAATATTCACGTAATATAGAACACGTTTGTTTTAATATGTTTTAAGAAAAGGTTGTGAGGCATATGAACATAATTATTGCAAATATCAAAAATGATAAAGAATATAAATGTTCTTACTAAAAAGTAAATGATGATCATTTTAATATGACAAACTTGTTGTCTTACTCAATATTGTTTTACAAAGGCTTGGAAACGTTCAGCACTCTTGAATGTTAAGTGAGTTCAGAGTGTCCTTTGAATAGACCTTTGTTTGATTGAAAAGGCAGTACTCTAATTTGAATGTGCAACGTCATGGGTACACCTAATACAAATATGATTCCACAATATCTAGCTCTAGTGTAACCCTTTGAATATATGTATGAAATCTATAGAAATATTATTTAGCAGCCTATAGCAGAAAACCAAATTCTATAATCCTTACATACAATACATTCAAATACAATTCCTTAGTAACTCAGCAGTCCAAAGCGACTTAAAGTCAAAGCTTAGTACATTTAATTCTGATACATGGTATAAAGGCTGCGGCTTCTTAGATTAGGCATGTTTCTTAGGTAGGCTTTCTATATTAGAGATCAACCCCGGTCCCCTTTGGCTGGGAGTCAAGCCCCTTACCCACCGCACTATCCTGCCTGGATACAGCCATGAGTCATGAGAGCATGCACACAGACAGACAGGTAAACACCCACCTGGGCATGTTCAGGTCTCTGTGGTTAGCCTCCTGCTGCACCTTGTTGAACACAACCTTGATCCCCACGGCAACGGCCACCATGAACACCACGACGCCACCGATGACAAAGCCTGTGTTGTGGCTTTGCATCCTTAACGGATCAATGGTCCCCATTGGATCCATCACGGAGCTGATGTCGATGGCCGGGGTCTTGGCCCAGTCCGGGGAGTCGTAGTTCTTGCACAAGTGCTGCTCCAGCTGCTGCCCGCGCTCCGGGCAGCAGAAGCGGAAGTGGCAGCTCCCGCAGCAGTAGATGTACGTGTCCTTGGAGCAGTTGAAGGAACTGTCAAACTGGCCCATGACGTCGTAGTAACCCTGGCACGCGTCCACGTCCACCAGCCGCCGCGGCGGGGGCGCCACCTGCGCCGCGCCCAGGGGCGGGGCCAGGGCGTCCGCTGCGGTGCCGTTCTTGGTGAACATGACCTGGGGCAGGGGTCTGGGGGGCGTCTCCAGGACCCTTTCTGGGAGCTCATCCACCGGTTGGCTCCAGCTCCGCAGCCCCGCCGGCTGCAGGTTTGCCTGGACGTCGACGGGGTGGCCTGGGGGGCTCGGCGCGGGCTTTGGCCTCTCGGTCAACAGCCTAGTGAGGAAGTTGGCGTCCCGGGGTGAGGGAGGTGGGGAAGGCTCCTTGGCGGAGGTCAGTTGGGCAGTCAGGAGGAGAAGCAGGGAGACGGCGAGGAATCTGCGATCCGTGGTGGGTGTCATCTTTACATGACTAAGAGCTCTATTTTGTCTATGATTCAATGTGGTTACAACACTGTGTTTGCCTTTCCTGTGCAACCAATAAAATAGTATGTGGAACATGTCAACATTGTACAACAAGTGCAATGTTGGACTTGCCATCAATTAATGTCAAAAACATTTTCAATCAATAATGTTGTCGGGTGGAAATCGTATTCATAATCATTTTATTACTGTAAATATATTAATGCTTGCTTGAGTGCTATTTAAATCATTTAAATAGCCTACTGTAGAGGAAGAACTGTTTTCAGAGTAACCTCCATTTAGGATGTCATAACTAGCGACAGAGGTATATACAGTTTTCTTTTACCACTGGAACGAAGCTTTGATACATCAGGTCCTTCCCTTCCCTAGGCTGCCATGTCTCAATCCCTACGACTATCAAAGAGATGTGATGTCATACAGATAGGGAAAGAAACAGGCTTCTCATGCTTGTTCTAGATGGCTCACAGTGCAGCACGCTTTACCTTGCCAGAACAAAAGCAATATCTGCTGTGCCGTGGTATGTACTTTAATCACTAAAGCCA
The DNA here is from genome assembly GCF_964030765.1 of Micromesistius poutassou. Classification (NCBI taxonomy): domain Eukaryota; kingdom Metazoa; phylum Chordata; class Actinopteri; order Gadiformes; family Gadidae; genus Micromesistius; species Micromesistius poutassou. The sequence continues at coordinate 17,935,252 of NC_140278.1, forward strand.
ACAGTGGGGAGAGGTAACTGTTTTCAGGGGATAGGACAATCCTATATGCCACAACCCTTGATTATAGCACTTGTAAAGCAGGGGCGAGGGCGTTTTAAGAGGATTTTTGTAAAAATGTAAACAATTTTATCTGTGGTCTCTGATCATGGATGATTTTATTTCAGATTCACATTCAGATTTGGCACTTAGCTAATGATTAGGCGATTCGTTTTGAACAAGATATTATATCTTTAGTTCTGTTTGTTCTTTGAAACAGTGTTAAAATAAACATTTCACGCATATAACTTCCCCCTTCCCTATAAAAGGAAGAAGGACTGATCTAAAGGCCTACCTGGGATGAGGCCTTGGTTACCTAATATAGGGGGGTTACCTTCATGGTTAATTTCTGTTGGCACAAATTATATTCACATCTTAGTCATGAATGATTGCCCTATGGGTTTGTATATAAGAATTTCAAAATAAATTCTAGTTTATGATTGGAAAAAAGATCAATGGGTTGCTTGAGATTTAAGGGAAATTTTAAATACACTTAACTTAAGGTAAATGCGGCAGTTGTAATTCTGTTGTATGCGGTTCAAATTAAAAAAAAAGAATTGTATAGCAATTTACATGTGCAATTTCTGATTGGTTGCTGCTGTTTAAAGAATATCAGTTTTTGTTGAGAAATATGTAAATGTGTGAGGTTATTGTGTTGGAGGTGTTGGCAATAGCAGAGAGAGGCAGATCTGTCTCCCACAGAAATTATAATTACATATAATTATCAAAACGGCCCTATCTGTTGCAGAGAATGTAGGCACGACGGGGAGACAGAGTGTTGAAAGTGCTGATGGATCCACTTGTTTCACTCGGTTGTTCCTCTAACCTTCTGCAAGGAGTTCATCTGGGAGAGACAATGAAACGTACAAAGCAGCAGTTCTCAGGCTGACTAATCTTGGAGAAAACTCTTTTGTTGCCAGTAAATTATCGTCCTGTTTTTCCCGAGGAGCGTCCTAATGTTACATGGCGATAATGGGAGCCGGAATGTATCGGTTGTAGCCACTGAAATACAAATAGAAAAACACACTTCATTAGCAATGATCAGATAAACTGTCTGTAAAACTTGACACCACACATCTTTACAGACGTGTACGCAGACACAAACGCGTCGCTTTTTGTAAATCATTCACATTTCTGTTTCACACTTGCATGTGTTGTGTAAGTGTGTGTGTGTGTGTGTGTGTGTGTGTGTGTGTGTGTGTGTGTGTGTGTGTGTGTGTGTGTGTGTGTGTGTGTGTGTGTGTGTGTGTTCATGCATGAGTGAGTGACGATGAGTGAGTGAGTGAGTGAGTGTGTGTGTGTGTGTGTGTGTGTGTGTGCGCATGTGTGTGCGTGTGCGCATGTGTGTGTGCGTGTGTGCGTGTGTGTGTGTGTGTGTGTGTGTGTGTGTGTGTGTGTGTGTGCTTGTGCATCTGCAGAAGATGAAAAGTCAATGATAGAGAAGGAGAACATCAGAAAAGGGGAGAGAAGAGAGAGACAGAGGCAGAAGCAGAGTGAGAGAGAGAGAAAGAGAAGGTAAGGTAGAGAGAGAGAGAGACAGAGAGAGAGAGAGAGAGAGATAGGGATGAACATAAAGAAAGAGAGAGAGAGAGAGAGAGAGAGATAGGGATGAACATAAAGAAAGAGAGAGAGAGAGAGAGAGAGAGAGAGAGAGAGAGAGAGAGAGAGAGAGAGCATGTGAAGCAAAGGGAAAAATGTAGGGTAGGGATTTAAACCAGCAAAGAAACCGTGGTGAGCGGGAAGAGCCAGAGGTATAGATGCAGAGACGACCGTGAGTGGGAGGGCTGTGTGTGTGGGTGGCACAGAATCAAGTACATTTCTCCCAGCACTTAGCAGTACGACACAGCAGAGCACACAAACACCACCAAATAGATCCTCACATACTACATGCCCAGATGAGATAACATCAGAAACGATCCAGCAACACAAAGCACATTTGGTGGCATTTTAAATAGGGGGAAATCAAGATTGGTCAATTGTGCAATGCTGTAGTGTACTGCATGTCTGTGCACTGCAGTTTGCAGTGTGTGTGTGTGTGTGTGTGTGTGTGTGTGTGTGTGTGTGTGTGTGTGTGTGTGTGTGTGTGTGTGTGTGTGTGTGTGTGTGTGTGTGTGTGTGTGTGTGTGTGTGCATGTGTGTGTGTGCATGTGGGTGTGTGTGCGTGCATGCATGTATGTTACATTGTAAATGGTACATTGCATGACCGCTTGTATAATAAACCTTGGTGTAGTCAATCTCTATGCCCAACTCCTTTATTTCTCTGTGCTTTCTCCTTCTCCCTTTTCTCCCTCATTCTCCCTTTCTCTCTTTCTCAGATTTGGTGCGTGGGTTGAGGCAGCTAACTCTCTCAGAATAGCACTGCAGCTCCGTCTGTATGCTAGTGAAAGAGGCAGTGAAATAAAAGGAGGTACAATCCAGTCTTCACCTTCACATTAGCTAAAAAAGATTTCAAGGTATCTCCCTTTTTCGTGTTTCACAGCAGGGAAACAAGGTTGTGTTGTGAAGTCCCCTGCGAAAAAAACATCCTACATTTTTCGTGTTTTCATCATGACCAACTACATTTAGTTTATGGTGGGGTTAATGTAAAACTACCATGCACTGACTCCTAATGTCCCTAAATGAAATCGTACTTTGTGAATCGTTTTTTTGTTTTATAAATGATTAGATATTAGATTTTATATCTAACAGTTAGAATGTGAACTATTGGATCACTAGGCCTATTTGTTTTTGTTTTGAAATTCACTGACAGATGCACATAAAGCTTTACGATATTCAAGTCATATGTCCAAATGCATATTGAGGAATTGAATGCAAAATGATGAAGCACTAATCAATGTTTAAAGCAAGAATATTATTTGAGGGGATGTCAAAGCTGGTATCCAAGCAGGAGTGGGGGCAGGGCCAGTGTCTAAGGGGGCAAATATCACGATCAATGCCTATAGGCGGAATGACAAGCAAATGAGCAGATCACATAGAAGTAATGAAACAAAAGGTGAAAGGGCAGACGACCCTAACATTGCGATGAGCACAACGCAATAGTGCACGACACAATGCGAGACGATGATGCAGAAGCCAGTTTACACCGATATGAAGCCCCATGTTGTGCAGCTTCCATGACGCTGAGCCCCACTCCGTTCTCTACAATCACGTCTCCAGAAGGATGAGCTCCATTTTTACGCTCGGTAAAAACAAGCCGTGCAGACTGACTCCAGCACTGCGCTATCAACAGGTGTGGACGGTACAAAATGTCTTCCGTTCTCCACGAGCGTCGGCCTACATTTCGATGTGAACGGGAATACAGTGTAATAAAAAACAAATATGAAGATGTAAAAAGGGTCCCATATTTTATTTTGTATTATTTGTAGGCCACGTTGTTAGGTTTTAAAATGTGCTTTCCCCTATGCACCTCCCAGCGCAGTGCAGGTATTGCCCATTACAGAGAATAGTAACGCATTCCTAATCGCTTTTCAGGGCTGGGATATATCAAAGTTATGTTTCATAACTTGTAGCTTGCGAAGAGACATGACTTGCATGTATCAGTACAGCACAAAAGAGCGTGGGTGTGAGCGCTGGTGTGCGTGCGTGTGTGTGCGTGCGTGTGTGTGTGTGTGTGTGTGTGTGTGTGTGTGTGCGTGTGTGTGTGTGTGTGTGTGCGTGTGTGTGTGTGTGTGTGTGCGTGTGTGTGTGTGTGTGTGTGTGTGTGTGTGTGTGTGTGAGCTGTCTTATTATCCCGGTGTGTATACTAGAATACCAACATATGTGTACCATCCTATCTAAATGTTGAAGTAAATGAAGACGACTAACACATCCACCCACAAAGTGTGTTCTTCTCGATGGCGTAGCTGTCAACGAAAAATCTTTGATTCACACCGAGTCGGGTTGCATGTTGCTTTAAAACTGATGACAATCAAATTGTCATTCAAGTTAAGCGTGCAGTTAACTAAAATGTTTGAAATAAATGCTCTTCTTTCACAAATAATGCCATATTAAAGGTGCACAATGTCGTGTCTTACCTGTGCGTTGCTTCTGGGTTTGATGCTGGAGAACAAGTGGTGGAAAAGCGTGCGCACTGTACCCTACATCAATGGTGTTCACTGGATAGCCCCCATGTCGTATTGTACGCTTGAGAATTAGATTAGGGCAAGATCAAGTCCCAGCAATGCAGAGGCAGATGTAAACCACCGTGTTTTAACAGTGCTGATGCAGATCTGACTGGAGATGTTGGCTTTCTGGGAGTCGAACGCGTTCCATCACATTCAACAATGGCTCAACTATGCTGTGAACATCTGTACGATGCAAATGATAAGAGTATTTTAAAAAAAATCTACTTATTTTAAGATATTTTCTAAAGTTTCATCCGTCTGGATACCACTGTCGCCGAATCCTTTCATAATTGTCAAAAAATAGTACAGGCAACACCGTCTAACTGCGACTGGCCCCCATGAAGGTCCGCCGAGGAGACGTGCTCTGATTGGCTGTTCGGAGCGGTGCTGAGGAGACTCAGACCTCGCTTCGTTTTTCCGAGCCCCTGGTCATCATCAGGCCCCTCCGACTCGAGGTGACGATCCCTATGGCGTTACTTTGAACAACACGCTTAATCTTAATTTGTTCTGAAAATGACGTCCGACAGATTTGAGCCACTGCGCTCCCAAACATGACAGGTGAACGACACTGATACCAAAGAGAGTATAACTGAGAAACCGTAAAACAAAGGCAGCGTTTCCTCGCTTTTTTGGCCGACGGCTTCTCGGGTTTCAGTTGTACATACAGCCTGTGTGCGCGTGAAAGAGACAGCTCGAGAGTGAGAGACGGTGGAGGAGGGAGGTGGTTGCCACAGCAACTGTGTCATTATGTTGGTGGCAACTATGAAAGCGATGGAGACGGGGTGGGGGATAGGATTGGTGCAACGGACAGGAACACTGGAGCGTGAACCAAACTGTCAATTAGACCTAGATTTGCTATTCAGTGAGTTATTTAAATTGAAGAGAAACTACATTCGTCATGTTTTCTATTCAGCAACTCCAGCCTTGATAGATGGCTGCATGGATAGATATACTGTAGATGGATCTGAATAAGGTTGTCCCTTCCACCCATGAATACGCAGAAAACGAAGGCTGTGTGTAGCATTGATTCATTTAAACTTGGCACAAATACTGACGTTGCGTTTAACTGAAAGCTGGCTACATAATATATTTAAACCATTAGGATTTTACCAATACGGTATCAACTATGTCATGATAAAAGTGTCATTGAAAACAGGTGAAATTCAATGTCTCATAAAGGTTAGGAAAAATATGGATTCAAAATTAGTTTGTGAATCACCTCCAGGTGATGAAATACATGTAGGTATTTGATCACTCCAGACCAATGAGATTCATTGTTTCCAGAAGAGGTTTGTCTGACTTCCCCACCGCCAGGTGCCTATGAAGGGCCTGATAATTACCTACATGGCAGGCTGCTATTTCTACACAGGTGGGTGGCTCTCAAGTGTGGTGGATTGACGCCAGAGTTGCTCAGTACAGGAATTCAAATGACATCAACATTCAACTGAGCGGGCTCACGGTCAGCGCAGTACCACAAAAGGTTTAAGAATTGTGCACAACACATAAAACCCAGACCTTGAACCTTGCCATGTATACTCAAACTACTGTAATCTAACAATGACCTCAACCTGAAGCAAACGATGCTGGATCAATAAACAACTATTTGCTCGACTCTTCAAATAATTCAATTTTTTATTAATTTAAATAACTTATAGTTGACACAAAAAAAAATTCCCAACCAACAGCCTGCACAATGACAAGTGTTTTCAGGGCACCTTCTCCAACCCAATGAAAGACAGTGCTTGAGATTGTTTCCTTGGGAAATATAGCTCCCAACATGCATTTGAAACCAAGGCAGAAAACCTGCCTGAGAAAACTTGTCAAACAGTGCATCAGGTAGGGATTCTTCTCTTTTTGTTGTCAAATATGAAGACGTTCTCTGGCACCCACGAGGCTGGTAAGAGATAGGCATTTCAACAGCACGTATGGCTTCAGAGGGAACCAGGGAGTATGTTTAAACCAGTAACACCACTGGATGACTAGTTCTACAACTCTAGAGTTGAACCCTTTAAAAGTATGCATAATACCCCGTTCCCTCCCAGCCACTGGTCTAGATCATTACATACACACCCACACACACACCAAGACAGTTGAATAGAAACATTCATTTAAAACCACGTTAGAAAATACTGGACAATGAGACATTTTGGGAAAAAAAAAGGGGGCATTAAGCCATAATTATGAAAAACTGATCACCATTTCGTCATCCCCATCTTTGACATATTTTCCTTTTAAAACTATAGAATAAGGTCACCATTTTGTCTGATTCAGTTCACTCTTGAGTTCATTGAACTTATTCAAAATGGAGCCTGACCACTTCACAGTTCCCAGACGATTAGCCAATTTCTAATTCAGTGCCAGTGAAATACCAGTGAAACAGTGTGCTGGATTACTATCCACAGTCTGAATGAACCATAGACATAGTGATCGCCTCATGTTGAATAGACCATTGATTAGGCATAACACAAGATCAATGTCGCCAATTCATGGCGAGACACCAGATGCACCGCAAACCGCCTCAGCCAGGTAGCCCGTTGAGCTCAGACTCAACAGGAGTCATTTCTTTTTTTTCCTTTAAAAACAAAACATGGGTTCATGAAAAAAGCCAAATCGGTGGTTAGAAATTGAAAGACATTTGTACAAAGTGGAAAGTCTGGGCGGGAGGGGGCATAGAAAGTCAGAAAAAAAGAACAAATATCTGCACGCTTCAATGTATTTACACACACACACACACACACACACACACACACACACACACACACACACACACACACACACACACACACACACACACACACACACACACACACACACACACACACACACACACACACACACACACACACACACAAAACTGAATCTAGTGGAGGTATTAGAGTCGCCGTAACGCGCGCTTTTTGTCGGCCTTCTTCTTCCCGGCGGCGCTGGTACTGCTGCTGGCGTTGCTGGACGTGGTGGTGGCGCCGTTTGCGCCGTTACCTAGCGCCGCCACGGAGGCCGCGCCGGGCACCGCTAGCCGCTTGGTGGGGTCTCCGGCGTGCTTCTTGGGCTGCGGGCCGTCGCTGGGGTCCTGCGGTACCCCCGAGGTGCCGCCGTGTCCGCCCATGGCGTGGATCTCCGTGAGCAGGCGCGCGCGGTAGGCGTATTCGGCATAGTCCTCCAACAGTAAGCGTCCGGCCTCCTCGTTCAGGGCCGACTCTGGGTTGGGGTGGATGAGAAGACACTTGATGGTCTGCGGGGGGGGGGAGGATTTGGAGAGAAGAGTTAGTTGGTGAGCTGGTTAGTTAGTTATTGGTGTCCACCGCCTCATGAGCTCTTGTGTGAAGTTACCGTTATCATTTCGGGATAAACAAAAAGTAACACCCTGGTGTTATAGCTAGCAAATGTTTAATCACAGATTGTACAATTATTCTGTTTTTAGTTGCGTTGTCTTTTATTTAAATACGTGTGCGTGTGCAATGGAAAGTCTTCATTTTTACAGTTACAAGTCCTACTCTAACTACTTTGTTGCGTTGACCTCGACCATGGCTCTAGATTTGTCATCGTTTCTGAAGGCAGGACATTGTTAGGCCACGATTTCATCAGTAATAACTTAAGTCTATTGTATTGAGCAAACTAATATTAAGTTAGCTCAATACCATAAAATAAAAATCCAATCAAGGAATCAAGGAAGAGGATTTCACTTACAAGCAAGACATGTCTGAGGCCCAGCTCAGCCTTCCAGTCCCTCTTCAGCACATTGACACAGATCTCCCCCTTATGGCCCACGTTGGGGTGAAAAATCTTGGTCAGGAAGTAGCCCTTGGGTGGAACCGCGGGGAAGTCCTTCCCAAGGACCAGACGCATGCGGAAAATGCCACCAGCAAACGGAGTTCCCTCTGTCAGGGCATAAAGAATTAATTACATGGGGAAAACTGGGTCACCCTTACCGTTTAGCAGTCTGGTATCAAAACTGATTTTGTACCAGTACTAACCCGACTTGTAATTATGTAATTAAGCAGTTATAACACATAGCCATCCTGCTCCAAGGATGCCTACAGATGCACTGAGCACCTGCATTACAATTTTAAAAAAGGTAATATTAGTGACTAGGGCTGAGACCGAATATTTAAATATTTGTTTGTTGAGGTATGAATCCCAATTCAGCACTTGAATGCTTCCTTTTGTTTTATTAGAATTGTGAAAACATAAAAAAATATATTTAAAAAAACAAAGTCTATGCATATTTGTGAACTGCAGGTAGAAAGCTAGGTTACATTTCAACTGAATATCCCAGTGATAAAATATATACACAAGGGCACTGGATGTCAGAACGCTTCACGTCAACACTTCAGCCATCATCAGAATGGCCAACTGTTGGATGACCAAATTATCATTTGTATTGTAGTCTGAATAATCAATCATTAGAATATTCCGGGAGCACTTTGACAAATGCCATCCAGTGTGAGCTAAAGCAAGCCATTAGCCATCAGGGCGGTAATGATTTTAAAAGGGTTTCAATAATGAACGTATTTAGCAGCCATTTCAATGTTCAAACAAGTCCAAAATACATCAAAAAAGCCCTACCTACTAATAATAACGAGCTGGTTATTTAGTAAACATGAATATAACTGATGTACGATGTTTTTTCTTTTATGGTGATCCATCCCCCACAATAGTGCCTGTGTGATTCATCCCCGGGAAAATAAAACTGGTCCTGCTGTGACATTTATTCAAAACTTTGCACATTTGGTCAAACCACCCATTTGCTTTGTGATAATTGGAAGTAGGCCTACTTTCAGAACTCATTGAAGCTCTGCCATAACAAAGTCGAGGTCTTACTGATGAGTGGATCCGAAAGCCACTGAAGTGATATTATTGTTTTGTGTTAGTAAAATAACGTTTGTTTTACCAATTGAAGCACTTTAAAAATGAAAGGAAAAAACGATCAGCTGGTAAAAACTTGATTCTGCAGCAGTGGTCTCAGCCTGCTACGTGACAGGCAGTGAAAGATGTGCACTATGAATGGACTTTTGTTTCGTTTTTCTTCACAGAATATTCTGATATTCGTTTGGAAACCTAACAAATATTCAAAGCTTGAAATTATATTTTCATGACAGCCCCATTAGTTACAATTAATTAATAATGCCATGATCCCTGTTGCATTCAATTACTGTGAATTAGGCAATGTTTTATTCAAATGTAACCTACATTGGCCCATGATACCATACATTCATTAATACAATACACGTCTCATTAGATAGTAAGAAAGAAAAAAGGGGATACTGTTAATCCTAGGTGTATATACAATAAAACATTACACTTGATTTATTGATAAAGTGTGCAGCAAAACTTGACCAGATACCCTCATTACAATAATGAAGCTATTTGGTACACACCTGGTTGCACATTTTTGTATAGTATCAAGGCATATTATTCAGCACCAAACTATCAATCCTGCTGTATACTAGGTTGTTATAGTTAAATAATAATAATAATATTAGTTAGTTAACATCATCATCATCATCATCATCATCTCCTAATCCAACCAGAGAAAGAAATATCAAGATGAAACCGTACCTGGCCCTTCAATGGCTGTGTGCAACTCAGTGATGTCTTCATCGCTGGGATAGATCTTGATGCCCTCAGGGGGGTCAGCAGCCAAATCTGAAACCTCTTTGTAAACCAAACGAAGCACCTGAGGGGGTAAGTTCTCCACATTGGAGTTCTGCAAAGAGAAGAACAGTTTAGTCAAGGTTTGTAAACACATTAATATTAAACAGTAATACATTCGGCTTTAATCCGAAACCAACTATAATTTAAACGTCCTGCGTCCAAATTTAGGAAAAAGTTTACAAATAGAGAACTTTTTTAGTCTGTGTCACTGTAAATATGTAATTGACGTCACTTTATAGATGCAAAGATGATTACATCCAACAACGTAACTGTTCATTATTACGACAATAAACAATTACTTAATTTGTTGGCATTTAAAATATATATATATATATATATATATATATATATATATATATATATATATATATATATATATATATATATATATATTTGGACGCCACATGATATCAAAATATTGATTTCAACACATAATTGTTCAATGCATTTATATGCATTGTGTTTAAGTGTAATCTAGTTGGGGTTTTGCCCCTTGTGGCGCAGAGCTGTAACATACAAAGGGAGGCGATGGAAAACAAAAGTTTAACAAGTTAAAATAATGTAAATACATTATAAACCTTAGGTCACTTAACGGGGACTATGTTAACGAAAAACTGCCCTCCCCAAAGTCCCACCAACATGGACTGGTCACCTGGATCCAGCTCCCATTATCGCTGTGTCTGCTAGCGGCTAAAGCTAACGTGTCACTGTCACAAGCCTACATTTGGTGGATCCCCAAACAATAACATTTCTACAACTCATCTTTGGGACAATCCCATTTAAATACGACTGGTTTAAATAAGACTACAGTAGATATTTAGCTATCGGAGCTGATCTGCATCTAACAGCCATAGCCGGAATTAAGCCCAGCTCGACGGATGGTGGAAGCTAACATTAGCGTAAGTTAAGGGAAGATTAAGCGTCGATATTGAAGAAAGCCGATCCATTTGACTTACCATTGTCTCGCAAAATGTTTGATCTGGTTGACTGGGTTTCTTTCAGTCGTCACTGTGAAATGTAATTGTATGTAAACGGTTGAAAGCCCGTTGACAATTATTAGCAAGGTTAGCAACTGCTCTTTTCTTCTTTTCGTTGACACAGGAACAAAAATAAGATTCTCAATTTAACCTACTCCCCTCGACCAATGGGCTGCGCGGTAACGCGAGACGCGAGGACAGTCCGCCCAATCGGATATCTGAGATCTTTGTTTTGATTTGATTGGCAGCTTTGCCAACCATACAGAGTCGACAATATCATCGAACCTCACTAGCCATAGGAGCGTTTGAAAAACTCTCACCCACCTTTTATGTTTTGTTAAAACACAAACGTAATGATTTTTTCATTGACGTAACTGCTTTAAAATAATTAAAACATTAGGACAATCCGATTTTCAACAAAGAGCAAAAAACAAGAATTTCTAAGTATATCTGAGAATGATAGCATACTTTGTCGCTGACCAAATAAGTGTACAAAACAATTCGGAAGGGGATTATTTAGAATATGACTATCAGGCCTCCAATCACTTTGAAATGCAAGAAGCAGGGTAACCAAACATAAATAGTAACGCGTTAACATTTGAATTATTGTTTAACATTTGTGCAGCAATAATATATACTCCCCACTAGAAGGCGCTTCAAGACAATATCCATTTCCAAGTGCATAATCTAAATAAGATGCTGGTTGGCATATATGGTTGACAGTGTGCCATCGCTGGAATACATATTCTTAAATATATATATATATATATATATATATATATATATATATATATATGTGTGTGTGTGTGTGTGTGTGTGTGTGTGTGTGTGTGTGTGTGTGTGTGTGTGTATCGGGGAAAACTAGCATGTTTTCAGTGTAGGGGCGTGGCTACAGGGCGTGACAGCTGCGCAACAACAATAACAACTCAGCTTCCGGGTCCCCGACAGCGTTGCCAGATTGGGCCAAATTTCCCGCCCAATCTGGCCCAATCTGGCAACACTACGACCAAGCTGTCATAGCCCAGCCTCTGTAAACGGGGAGATGTTATGTCAGCAGGTTTTTATCTATCTCTAGTTGTATGGGAACTCGTTGTATGTGTTCTATGTGAATTATTCTTTATGAAAGATAACTTTACTTCCAGTTTTGTTGTTCGGGCTTCACGTTATACACACAGCCGGGTAAGGGATAGCTAAGAAGTTCAACTGTGCTAGGTAACCAGCGTTATCTAAGGTAGGCAACTGAATAGTATCAAAAAGATCCACGGCTAGGTTGGATTAGCTGGTTGATTCATATTACTTTCTGTATATTTGTATTCAAAATATATAGTATGAACGAAGGAGAGGTTTTCCATGAGAAGCAGAGACTGGAGCTGTGCGCCATCCATGCCCTGAACAACGTGCTGCAGGAGCGGGTGTTCACCAAGGAGACGGCGGACGACATCTGCAAACGGTGAGCGGGCATCACTCTACCTACTTTGTGCATCACACTACTGTGTACCTGTCATTGTTGTTGACTGTATTACCCTCTTCCTTCTGTGTCCCTGTCATTGTTGTGGACTGAACCTCCACGCAGATGAGCTGCATCTCTTCAGCCAAACCAAAGCCTTTTTAAAATGAATCTGACTGAAGGGATTGGCTCTGACACAACCAATGGGTTTTTATGTGTGATTTTCAAAATGTTAGTAAGATAAACGTGACTGTTCTGAAAGCCTTAGTCAAAAATATATTATAATAGTATTTTATACATAACAACGTAATTAAGTAGTAAAGCTTAGTACTTAGATAACTAGATAAACAACCTTTATGATGGGAGCAATACTCCGAAGCTCATTGCTCATTGTATTGCTCTTCAAAACTTAACAGGGCTCATTCAAGACCATAATACAATATGCCTCCAAGATGGGAACCAAACTACATTGAAGAGGTTTTATCCTCTGTAATTTTGTCTCAATTAAATTACTGAATGAAGAAATGAAACAGGACCCGTCTCTTCTCACTGACGATATAACTTGATTCTGTCTGCCGAGGTCCTATGTGTACTTTTACATTTGTCCACTGAAGGTAACCAAACCGAATATATCAAGCAGAAAACCCAGATGTGGGATGTGGAAGGACTGCTATAAACCCTAGCACATTGCTTGGCCGTTTTTGCCAAAGTGTAAAGGAATGCTGTTTAATGCACTGCGACTAACACTGGAAAACATGCTTCTGCTGCCCTTTAATGATGCAACTTCTCTTCCAATGCAGGCTAGCTCCACAATGTGTGGTGAACCCACACCGGTCAATGTTAGGCACAGGAAACTACGACGTCAACGTGATCATGGCAGCGCTGCAGAGCAGAGAACTGGCAGCGGTATGGTGGGACAAGCGCAGGTGGGTGATGAACACTGCAGCGAGACATTCAACCGCCTGTTAGATCTGTCACTCAACAAAGCTCTATATTAAGTTAAACATCAAGCACTTTGCATTCTGGGGGAATAATCTCTTCTTTCGTTTGTTTTTTTTGGGTTTATTTCCACGTAGGACGGTACAGAGTCTCTGCTTGACTAAAGTCCAGGGCTTCATATTGAATGTTCCTTCCCGGGTGTCGTTGGGAATAGTGTCCCTCCCGCTAAAGCGACGCCACTGGCTAGCGGTGTGCCTGGTTAATGGGCAGTACTACAACCTGGACTCCAAGTTGAAGAATCCCGTGTGCATCGGCGGAGAGGCCGAACTACGGTGGGTGCGCTGGCTGATAAGGACCTGGTTGTTATTTCAATCACAATATCTTTACCAATCATCCGCTTAAAGGTTCACAATCTGATCCCAACAAATCAAACTGAAGTGTGTTTTTATGATTATTGAATGGTTATTTTCACAGTATGATATAATATAATAATATTACTCTAATTTATAAATATCTAAACTCTAAACTCTATCTAAACTCTAATTTATACATAGTTGTAATAATAATAGTACAACTATGTATAAATCATACATTTTAGGGTACCTACTATAATAATATGAGATTATTATATAATATATAATGAATCCCAGTTGGGGAATCATTCATCTGGCGTGTGTCGTCTGTGGTGAAGTTAGAGTCTAGCGTGAGGGTGGCTAACTCAACAGGACTAGCAGGCCAACTCGATGGAAAATAAAGACTTGGCTGGAGTGGCACTGGAATACAAGGGACATTTTTGAGCCCTTTTTCGGGGAACAGAGACTGTTGTCTGTTTCTGATGAAGCCTGCACTGTGGCTGTATGGGCCTTATGCAACTTGTTAAGTGAGTCATCCCATTCCCCAGTCACAAACAAATGAGCTAATATTGGTGTGACGGTTCATACGATCGATATATAAACGGATAGAAGAATAGACTATAATGAGTACTTAACTCCCCTTAACGTCCCCTCTGAATATAGTAAGCATCTATAGTCTGTCCATCTTAAACACGTAAACACATCACACAATGGGTCTTACCTCATCTGTTTGTGGCAGCTGGGTGACTGCGTCATCGTCGTTGTGTGTGCGTGTGCGTGTGTGTGCATGTGTGTGTGCGTGTGTGTTCTGACCCTGGTCTTTCCCCTGGCAGTGCGTTCCTCGGTGAGCAGCTCGCTCCAGAGGTGGCGGAGATGCTTCTGGTCGTCCGGCAGGAGGTGGAAGAGGACGGCTCGTGGCTCAGCCTGGACAACCCCCAGGACTGATTCTTTTTGAGGGGGACGGGGGACAGTACATCCACCCATACCCAGCATGGAGGAACTGTCAGTGGGGGGGGGGGGGGGGGACACGCTTCAAGAGAACTCTTCAGGGACACACACACACACACACACACACACACACACACACACACACACACACACACACACACACACACACACACACACACACACACACGGACCCCCAGGAAGAATAGCTGGTTTTACCAGGCTAATGGGGATCCTTGAACCTTGAAACACACACACACACTCACACTCACAGTGATGAACACACAGAGTAGAAACTCCAAAGAGAAGCCAAGGTTAAGGCTTGCTTCCAACATGAAGGACTGTTAAGTGGCGATGGCAACTGTTGTTCCAATTGTGGGCGAATGCTTTCTCCGCTCCAGTATCTTCTAGGTACCTTTTATCACATGGTGTACTCAAACTTGTGTTTTTTTGTTTTGTTTTAAGTGTCGCTAAAGTATGCCTTTTTACGATCATTGACTAGATATCATGTCACCCACATTGTTTTTGCTCGCATTCAGCCTACTGCGAGTTGCTAAGGGGAACATCCATATCAAGAGAAGTGACGTATGAAAATGTACCTAGCATCCCTTGACCCTGACATTTATGTTCCCAGTAGCAACCGACACGCAGTAGGTAATGTGTGCACTCTCTCACCACGCTCCTTTCTATGCACTGCAGAACTACACGGACCCGTTAGGACTGTTGGGTGTCTTATGTTTCGTTTATCAATGTAGACAGGTACTGCAAAGGCACTAATACTACATTAACAGTCTCATATTCGTAGATCTATGCATATCCAAAAGAAAGAAATGGGAATTCATCTTTTGTTACCAATGTGACTTTCAAAAGTTCTGACACAACTCAGAGGTTTGCGGTAATAATTATTACATTAAAATTTTGTATAAAGAAGTGTTCAAGTGAATGTTTTTGGCAGAATGTGTGTTGCTTTCATGGTTCTCACATCTTAAGCATGATGAAGACGAGTCAGGGCGTAATATTATTATTGTTCTTTTTTATTTATATTAGACTCTTGAGTGTAAAAGGATGCCATTCAAAAGGAGCATTGATAATACCATACAAACTTAATTCAAGGGTTAACAAGGGCAGGAGGCAAGGAGGGGTAATTGGATGAAATCTCCCACATACTATACCTTTTATATATATATACACAGAAACATCTAGAGATGTCAGAGACCCACTGCTGTACAGGAGCTATTATTGCTAGCTACGGTATGACTCCTGCGACGCCAGTAGCTGGTGTCATATTGCATTGGGTTGTAGTCCTCTGCTCTCAAGACTGATTGGCAGCTGTAGTTCTCCATCCCTAGCTTCCAAAGCAGGGTCATTGTCAGCCCCCCCCACCCCAGTTTGTAAGAGCAAATGTTCATGATTATTCAGATATTATAGACAATAATAATGTACAGAGTATCAGGGACAAGGGAATTACAGAATAGCCACCTATAAAAAGTAAAAAACAAAGAAAAAAAGGTTATACTGAGTTAGGGAACTGCATATCCATTCACACTACGTGCCAGTGTTTTTTTTTCCTACAACAATATTTATATAAAATAAATTGGTGGTTCTGATACATTTAATAATATAAAACTACAACATAGTAACGTCAATACCAGATTGGCTTGCTTCACAACTTTTCACAGTTCACATGGACAAGGGAACAGGATGAATACAGAATAGACATGATTGAAACCTTTGCACATCCATACCCATCTTGTGTTTCGCTCCCTGCAAGGCCTTGGACCGGTCCCCTCGTCCTGTCTACTTTAAGTGCTATTTAATTATACAGGTTGTTTTTTTTTTCAAATGGTAAAGACGTTACAAATCTTGAGATCACATCTAGCATTCAGTTTATTTTGATTAGTTTTTGTCTTTTCATCTCAGTAAAGTGTCCATATGAAAAATTAAACCTTTTTTTTCCTATACATTTCTTTTTTCAAATAACAACAAAGAAAATCAGCGTGAATACAGGTTCCTCGAATGGGAAGAGTTGGGGTGCGATTGACTACTGCCCCCGTAACCGGTCAGCATGCTGGGAGAGTACTGTGGAGTGGGGGATGGGGGGAGAAGAGAGAGGAGACATGAACACAATAACAATGTTCAGCAGTATTATAAGTGCTAAGTGCAAACGTCCCTAAGGGATTGAGAGAAGCCTTGAAAAAATGTTCATTTAAATTCAAGTTAGATGAAGGAAGCTTTTAAAATAAAACCGCTAATAATAAATTGTAAGACGGTCAACTTCTGAGATAATTTTATTAAAATAGTCAGAAAATTTGTGTGCCAGGAGAGATTTCCATGTTTCTATTTATTATAAACGTTTTAAATTTGAATAATGTTTTAAACATAAGACCCGAATTTGAAGAATATAATTGATATTGATTGATTACGATAATATTATTAGTATAAGATTTATAGTGTACTGATATTTTATATATTTTTTTACAGCAGAGGCCATTCAACATGGCTCTGCGATGGCAGGTTGTGATTGGTTGATCCAAATGGGTGCGTGGCCGGGTTCACGATCAGGGCGATGGAGAAATGGCACAGAGTATGAAGATGTCACAAGTACAGAGGAACTCACAGAGGGGGGTGGGGACTGCCTGTCAGTCAACGGCAGGCTCTCATAGCCAGGGTTGCCATTGGAGGAAACGTTTGGAGTCCTGTATAGAGACAGAGAGAGATAAGGACCAGAGGAGGGGGAGGGAGGGCGGGTGCACAGGAAAGAGAGTGTGGGTGGGGGGGGGGGGGGGGATGATGCGTGGAGGAAAGACAGAGGGAACAGGCCAGAAGGAGCCGAGGAGGGGGACAAGAGAGAGGGAGAAAGAGTGATTAGAGAAATGGGGTGTGGAACCATACAGTATATCAATACAAGTGGTGTCAGTATGAGGGAGCTTCAGGCCTGGCTGTTAGGTGGCTCAAGCACTGGTGCCCATGTTTGCAGTCAACTCCTGCATGAAGTGAGATAGGTATAAAAGGTGTGTGTACGTGAAATCTGAATTCAGATTCATTTGAATAAGAGTACATATTATTTACCAGCTCCGTTTAGCAGAATTTTTTTTTTTTTTCAAAGGTGGATTGTTTTCTGAGCCCATGACAAGAAGAGCCATCCCAAGATACTTCATGAGAGGATACTTGACCTTATATTAGTGTTGGGTTAATATCTAGTTTGTGTTAACTACTGTGCTGTGGCTGAGTGGATTAACACAGCTGTGCAAATGAAGCTGAAGGCAAGTTAGGTACCTGATGTTAGAGAGGTCTAAACTTCCACGCCTTGTCATTAAATGGGGTGCATTGGTTAATCCTAGTCACTCACTAGACTTTCAAAGTCAGGGAGGCAGATGGGCAGAGCAAAGAAAACAGAAAGGACACGACACGAGAAGTCACAAAGAGAAAGGGGAGAGTGGCAATGACAAGGACAGAGAGAGAGAGAGAGAGAGAGAGAGAGAGAGAGAGAGAGACCAGGGAGATAGAGAAAGGAATACATTTGAGAGCTTTGACCGGACGACAGGAATGCCACGATGCAGATGAGCGATGAGGAGCGTGATGGAGCGAGGGGGGGGGGGGGGTTACCTATTTCAACCTGAGCCTCGCGACGCTGGAGTTTTTACGATCAGAGCGTCGCCAATGACAACCCCTTGCCTCGCCCCCTATACAGTAGTAGTAGTACCACAGTACTCACTGCAGTACTCGTACTACTACTACAGTACAGGAAGCCAGGAGGGCATTTGACACGCAAACCGAGATCTGTGAAATGATTGGGCGGAGGGCCTACGTTGCTGTCTGTCCTGAAACACTGGACAGACAAATAAGACAGACACACAGACAGACAGACCTCTAGAGTTTGCGTCTGTTTCTCTGCCTACACTGCAGTCCACGTTGACCTGTCTGTGTGTCTGTCTGCATGGCGTGTGGTTAGCCTGGCAAGCTTGTCGTGGACTTTGAACTATTCACTACATATGTTTGTAGGGAGACACTGAGTGTGTGTGTGTGTGTGTGTGTGTGTGTGTGTGTGTGTGTGAGTGTGTGTGTGTGCGTGTGTGTGTGTGTGTGTGTGTGTGTGTCTGCGTGGTTGTGTATGTGTACGTGTGTATGTGTGCATCTGTGTGTGTGTGTGTGTGTGTGTCTGTGTGTGTATCTGTGTGTGTAACCCTAGTTGTAGTGTACTATGACTAACTTATCTGTTAGCCTTTGCTAATCTTATGCTACCATGAATGAAACGTGAATTGAAGCCTTGAAGCATGTAACCTGATTTCTATGTTCCACTACTAATGTGCGTTGTGTCCCTTTTGTAAACATGTGTGACTGCTAAGCTCACTGATGGATAGAAGTATAGAATTACACAAATTCATACTTTGGTAATACTTTGTGCATTGCTACTTTTGCACTTGTCATCATATCCTGCACTCTTTTTTTTTTGCTCTTTACACAAATCTCGTGATATGATATGGCATGATCAGCTTTCTCATCAAACTGCCCTCCACGATACAATCCTGGTTTCTACTGATCAACTCCCTCTTCCTCCTGCTGCTGCTCCTGTGGCACCCAGGGCCAGTCTGTCTGTCTGTCTGTGTGTCTGCGTGTCTGCGTTACTCACGGGAGGGGCGGTGCGCTAGAAAAGGGGGGTGTCCAGCTGGCCCCCGGGTAATTATAGAAGGGGGGCAGGGCCCCTCGCTGAGACCCCGCGGTCGTCTGTCTACGTGCCTGATGGGATGTGAAGGGGTCCTCACTCTCGCTGTCGGAGTCCTCGTAGTCTTCAGAGTCACTGTCGCCGTCCAGGGGGAGGGAGGGAAGGGAGAGAGAGAGAGAGAGAGAGAGAGAGAGAGAGAGAGAGAGAGAGAGAGAGAGAGAGAGAGAGAGAGTAAGAGAGAGCGAGAGAGAGAGAAAGTTAGAGTTTGAAAGAGAGTGTGAGAGAAAGAGAGAGAGTACACAGTTCAGTATCAGGGCAAGAGCACTGATGTCATTATGATGATGTGCATCCTGAATACAAAATGCTTAAGGGTGTCATTGACATTCTTTAAGGAAGAAAATTGCAACAGGAACTATCATGATAGTATCAAGTATCATGATAATTGTGGATAAACCTCTTTGCTGACATAAAGTTGGCATCCGATGAAAGGATTAAACTATTGCAACGAGAACAGAAATCATTGAATTCCTCCGTTGCATGCCTTGTGTATACTTTATGACCCAACCTCTTGGCAACAGCTCGCTGGTTCTGTTTGGGATTTTCTTTTCAACGACTACCAGATCAGTAAATACCTTGTTCGGCCGCAGTAAGGCGAAACCCGTGACTCCACGGAGAAAAACCGGGAACGTGTCCTAGTCCTCATTAAACAAACAAAGCCACAGAAACCCAAAACGAATACGATTGTCTCAAACTCAAACCAAACCACCCCTAAACACGGCCTTGGTGCCCATGGTGACGTGCAAACAGCCGCCACACAGCCAGCGTTGCGTTACAAGCGTCTCCCCGGTCCCCCCCCCCCCCCCCCCCCCCCACCGGTCACCTGGGGAAGCTGCGCCAGGCACCGGGGAGGGAGCAGAGGATGGCGGTGAAGGCCAGCGCGGAGAGGAACGAGTAGAGGGAGAGGTAGAGCAGGCCCTCCATCCCATCGTAACACAGGCCCTTCAGGGAGTCGATGTAGTCCTGACACCCGAGAGGTTGGCGGGCGAGAAGGGAAAGGGAAAGAGAGAGAGAGAGGAGACTGTTGAAGCATGAAGTATTGCAACATAAACTAGTTTCGTGACGCATTGTTTGTAACCGTCCTCGGTCAGTATCGGTCTGGTCGGTTCCCATGGATGTGAGGACAGCCGGGAGGTACCTTATTTAGCCCGCGGCAGTTGAGCAGGGCCACCAACTGATGGAAGTTCCCCTCTGTGGAGTTGAGGATCTGCTGCACCTCCCTGAGAGATTTCTAAATACAAAAAAATTGTTTTGTTTTTTTTTATCCTCGTGATTCAGGCAGCCATGTTGTGTCTCGTGCGGCGACAGAGCGCGTGACAACGTACCTCGGCCTTGGGGAACTGGGGCAGAGCGTTGCGGTCCAGGCTGGAGAGGTGCGTGTGGATGTTGGACAGTGCCCTCTGAGACTGGGTCAGAGGCTAAACACAGGGCGACAAGGGACGTTTGAGCTTCTGACCTTTGTTTGCCTTTATTTGTTTATTATAAGCCGAGGTCAACATATGAAGGAAACCAATTGATGACGTAGTCATGTGCTCGATATGCAGGTTTCATTAAACAGCAGGAGGCGGGTATAGTTTCCCTGTAGTTAATAGGTTATGGATTCTGAACTAGTATCTGTGCCCCAGTTTGTTATTGTCTTATGGTCAATTCAATTCGAGGAGCGAAAGAAAAGCAGTTCATTTCAGTTCTCTTTATTCTCATATTGGCGTGTAAACGTCGTGTAAACCAGACCAGCGAGGCCGTAGGATATTGAGGCTGTGGTTAGTACCTGCTGGAAGGGAGTGTTCATGCGCCGGCTGCACGTCAGGTAGTAATCCAGCACGTCTGAATCACCAACACAGAATACGGTGTACACAGAAGGATTAGATGAGATAATGATCCACAGCGGAGAGAGGGGCCGCTACTCCCATGGCATGGGCGGGGGGGGGGGGGGGGGGGAGGGGGGGGTTACAATGAAAGCATTGTTCTGGAGCCATACCTGAGCTGGTCCCAGAGTTGAAGTGAGTGGAGTTGAGCACAAACGTGTTCGGGTCAGTGCAGAAGTCACTGAGAGCCTGCGATGCAAAGAGTGTGACAAGGAGAGAGGGGAGAGAGAGAGTAGAGAGAGAGAGTAGAGAGAGAGAGTAGAGAGAGAGAGAGAGAGTAGAGAGAGAGAGAGAGTAGAGAGAGAGAGAGAGTAGAGAGAGAGAGAGAGAGAGAGAGAGAGAGAGAGAGAGAGAGAGAGAGAGAGAGAGAGAGAGAGAAGAGAAGGAGATAGAGAGAGAGAGAGAGATGGGCAGGGGCAGCGGCAATGGGGGGGTGTGGGGGAGGGCAGGAGAGAATGATCACAAGGGCAAAGTTAGCGGAGAAAGGCCGACCCACTGACACACTTCCCCTGCTTGCGTATCTGATGTCCACCTTGTGGCTCGCCGGCCATATTGATCTGCTGGTGGCGCTGTCACATGCTTCTATCTGAACTGAACAGAGCTCTGCTGATCTGCCCTACGGCTGCCAACTCTGTCTCTTCTCTCGTTCCCATCAATACCTTTTTAATTACTGTTTTATCTTTCATTACAGTCCACACTTCCTCATTGCCAGAGTAAATAGGAAAACATATGATGTATAGAAGACTGATCACACACACACACACACACACACACACACACACACACACACACAATTTTGGCTGGAAATGAGAGTCCCCCACCAGGAGAGGGAGTGAGAACCCCATACAGACACATACAAACACACAGACACACACACACACACACACACACACAAAGCAGTGTAGATCCAGGCCAAAGCAGGCAGGGCCACAGCTGCTGCATTGTGCTGCTGTCGGAGGGGACAGAGCGGCTCTGTGTGGACCCCCAGACCCTGGGACGTCTCCCACCAGGACCACGTGACCCCCCCCCCCTACACACACACACCCATCCTGCACAGTCCCCCAGTCAAAACACACTCCTCTACAGAGACACACACCCCCACACACACAAACTGCACAGGTTAGAAGTAACATCTGCCTCTCTTCATGTAGAGGGTGGGGGGGGTTAAGGCTATTTTAGATGTTATGGAGTGACCCTTTCTGCCTCGTGAGCCGGAGTAGACATGTGTGTCATCGTTTTGTCTGCTGCTAAAAGCCTCCTTCAGCTGGGCTTGTAGCTCATGTTCTCCGCCGTTTAACAGCTTCTCCGTGTGGTTTGACTTCCGCCGTACCGGCTCTGCACATTTCGTACTGCCCCCCCCCTTAATGGTCCCAGGAGCGGCTAGAGCAAACACATCAAGCAGTACACAAGGGCTATCTGATTATATTTTCTCTCTCCCGTTCCTCCTCCTCTCTCTCTCTCTTTCTCTTAGGCTCTCTCACTTCAAATAAGTCTTAGATGCTCTCTCGCCCCGACTCTTCCCTCCTCCCCCCCCCCTCCACACTCTGGTTGAAAGCATCCTCCTCCTTTGCTCCTCAAAGCTGCACACCCACGCAGTGACAGTGCTGCTCGCACGCAAACATGTGCCTGCATACACTCGCGCACACGCACATTGAATCTTTAATCTCTGTCCTATTTCTTTTTTCTTTTTGGTCCACCGCCACGACTGCAGAGTTCCCTAGGAGGCAGGTCTTTTCACAGTGCAACATAATGGCCACAGAAACACACACACACACACACACACACACACACACAAACACACACACACACATGCACACACGCGACAACAGAGGCCAGTCTGTTCCCCGAGCCGGGGGTCTGCTCTCTGCCAGGGATTCCTAACATGGCTTTGGCGTGCCACTGGGGGGTGTTGCACCCTGAAGTGCTCTTCCTCCAAAGTGACGGCCATTCAGACCCATACGGGACCACTCCCCTCCATCTCCCCACCCCCAGCCTCTGTGCTGGTCCTCGGGGGGGGCCCTGCCCTCGTGGAGCAGCTGGATGCTGTGTGTGTCGACTCACCACTACGGAGGCAGTCTCCAGGCCCAGGGATCCCCAGCTGAGGAACAAGGCCAGCCAGGCCAGGACGGTCATCCTGTAGGGTGGGGGTGGGTGGGGGGGGGGCAGCAGGGGGGGGAGAGAGATGGAGGCAGAGGAGAAAACAGAAGAGGAGACATTTTAGATATTTTATTCAAGTGGATTCTCTCATGTCCCCTGCTGGGCTCTCTAGTTTCATGCGCTGTAAAACGGTGTGTGTGTGTGTGTGTGTGTGTGTGTGTGTGTGTGTGTGTGTGTGTGTGTGTGTGTGTACTTACAGAATGAGTAGCCAGCGAGCCTGCTTGGCCAGCCCCAGCAAGATGAAGAGACACACGATAAGGTCAAGGAGCAGAAGCAGCACGTAGGACAGCCACCTGGAGCAGAGACACACACACACACACACACAATGTAGGCTCAAGATGCTAATAAACAAGGTTATTAAGGCAAAGAAAACCTGGCCTAAATTATAACCCAATGGCATAAGCCTTTCCCCCTAGTAATATTTCTGTGGAGAGTGTAGGAAATAATAACATAATAAGACATTTGATGTGACTGAAATACTGTCTTTGACTATTCTTTTTGATGCATCCTCTATCTAAAACATGTCCTGGATCAGTATTGCTCTGCATACTGAGACAATACTGGGAGAGTACTGTAGTACTAGAGTAGTGAAGATTCTTATAAGGTTAATAATTGTTCAGAATCAGATTCTGATAGCATCCAGATATTCTGATAACATCCAGATGTGTGGTCAGAGCAGGTCAGGACGGTTGATGGAGGTCGGTTCCTAGCCAAAAGGCATTAGATCCAATCCCCAACGTACAGTGCAGACCAGCTATTCACATCCTTGAGCAACATGTGAAGCCCTGCCTGTTCCTTAATGCTCTGAGGGGGGGGGGGGGGGGGGGTTACCTGTAGTCCTCGTTGACCATCAGGGTGTTGGCGGCCCAGCCGGGCGAGAAGGGGCTGGGCATGATCCCCCCGCCTGGAGACATGGTGGGGGCTACGGACGGAGGGGCCGGGGTGAGGGCGGCGATGGGGGCCCCTATGCTGGCGCTGTCGTTGGCCAGGCCCCCGCCGGAGCGGGCCATGGAGATGGAGGACAGCAGGTTGATCACGTTGTCCGAGAGCCGGCGGCAGTTGCGCGCGGACGTCAGAAAGGGTTTGCTGCCCGCAAACAGCTCCTCCATGGAGGACAGGGGGCCGGCGATGGACACCTGCAGCCCACTGATGGTGTCGGCAATCTGGGGAGGGAGGTGCGAAGGACGCGGGTGAGCTCCTATGGGAGTTGATGGTCATGTTACGTTATATTTTAATTTTTTTTTTTATATTCTATTGTATCACATTGAATCTATTCTTTAGTTGTTTTTTTTACTTTTATAGTCTTTATAGACTTCTAACTACTGTTATTTTGTACTTTTGCTTCTCTTGTTAAGAATTGCATTACTCAGACCTGCCCTGTGTTAACACCTGATAAATAGCACCGTTGGGTGTGTTTGTGGAGGTGTGGCGGGGGGGCTCTGTCTGGTGGGGGGGGGGGTGATAGGAGGGGGTGTGGCTCTTATCAGGTTTGGCAGTACCTGGTCCCCGGTGGAGGGAGAAGGAACGCAGCGGAGGGACTTTGAGTTCATTAGGTATATCTAAAGCCCTGATCTTTTTTTTTTTTTTTTTCACTTTGTGCGAAAGAGAAAGTGTGTGTTTAATCGTCAGCAGTTGTTGGAGTTGTGAATATGTTTATTGCTATGTTTATATCAACTTCATTTTGGGCTGTTGATTGTAGAATAAAGGAAAGGGAAGAGAGAAAGAGAAAATGTGGGCTGTGTTCATGCAATTATTTACAGTCTGTTATTTCCTTCAGTCAGAAGCGCACGGTATCAGTGAAAACATGACGCTGATCAGAATGACACGCAAACCACAGTCTGACCACATGAAACCACAGCGGCCTCAGTGACACACACTCAGACACAAACAACGTTCTGGAAGCTCACAAACCACTTCCTTTGGCTTTGTCTCTCAGCCAAACAGGTGCACACATAAACACACAGACGCAGACACACACACACAGGGTAGGTATTTGTCGTGTGTGTGAAGTTTGGCTGGCAGAGAGCAGCACTCACCAGCAGATCGATAGAAGCAAGAGTATAATTGGCTGTGAGCAGAGACGAGGTCAACTGATACATCCCATCATTAGCCTCGCTGTTGCCGTAGAAACCAACGCCTATAGCAACACTAGTAAGGGGGGAAAAAAAGACATGAATTTAGAGTAGAGTGGAGGGGGAAAGAAGGAGAAAGAGACAAGCAGGGATAGGAGAGGCATGCAAGTCATGTTTAATTCAGTGTGTATATGTACATATTAAATGACTGTGACACAACAA